>NC_136793.1:21680806-21918306 GCF_951216825.1 Electrona antarctica
TAACGTAAATTCAATTGCAATGGCAAATGTGAGACGTGACGGGACGAAAAGCTGAATATAGGGGGGGCTACTCAAGTACAGTACTTGAGTAAAAGTAGGCTACTTAGTTACTTTACACCACTGCTTAGGGATAGGGTAAGAAACGCGGTTACCCAGGAGAGTCTCAGAGGTGCTGCTCCATTAAATTGAAAGGGCCAGTTAAGGTAGTTCGGGGCATCTACGGATGCCATCTGCAGCTTTACGGGGCACATCCAGCTGGAAGGAGGCCACAGGGCAGCAGATTTGGGAATTATATCACCTCTCTGGCCTTGGAAGCTGATGTGATGAGTGTATATATATCTGCATATAACAATCATACTCATAATTATTATTGTATACAGAATATGGTATTTGACCATATTCCTGTCTTTAACTTTCAAAAATCTCTGCCCATAGTCAATTTACAATTTAGGCATTTAGCAGACGCTCTTAATCCAGAGCGATTTACATTAAGCAAGAACAAAAAAGCATGGGAATACACATTCGTGTTAATGCTTTTGAATGTAGGCTATACTTCGATGCGTGCCGGTGTCATTTGCCAAAAATAGCAGATGTGATCTATTGTGAGCTTGTAGATCTGGTTGACACCGGCACAAAACGTTGTATGAAACAGACTTAACTTAAAGCGCAAATAACATGCATTTTAAAACTGCTTCTAATATTTAATATCATATTGTCTATGTCCCTCAAAGTTATTTCTAATGGTTTGAGCCTCAATCACCACTCTGATATAACCAGTTCTTGTCATTTCTTTCTGGACTTTGAAAGCCGTTTTAGCTGCAGTACCACAATGTCCTGGGGTGGTGGGGGTGCTGATATGCAGATTATTTAATATTTGAGTCATTATAATATTGATGCTAGATAAAACCAGGCTTGTTTCCATTCCATGCCAGCTTGGAAAATCAACAATGGTGGACATTGTAAACAAAGTGGAAATGCACATTTGGAACTGAAGACTGAAGAAGGGGAGGAATTATACAAAGTAGGGTGGCATTGATGACATCACGATGAGGACAAAATCAGTTGAGCTGTTCCTGAGAGCAATTCCATTAAAAGCACCTATATGATATGAAAGCCTGATTGTTCAAAATTGGTTATTTGTGGGGAGAGAAAACACATATGGGAGCCCCAAAAACACAAAATAAATTGAAAAAGTTGAATTTGATGTTATAGGTCCTTTAAGAGTGAACTGGTGACATCTGTAGATATACAGGTATGATTGTTGCCTGTGTCAGTCGCATGATATACTATCACACAGCTCCCTGACCGCTGTCATCTCCATGCGCGTGTGTGTATGTTTCAGGAGTGAAGGAGAGAGAGAGAGAGAGAGAGAGAGAAACAGAGAGAGAGAGAGTTGTTGCCTGCTCCCTGACCCCACTCGTGTAAACACGGACACACTCCGGCGAGGTGCTGAATGGCGGTGATTATGAGAGAGCGCGTACACACACACACACACACACACACACACACACACACACACACACACACACACACACACACACACACACACCAACACACGTTCTGGGAGCTCTGCCAAGGAGGGAAGACCTAGAGAGCAAGGCTCCCCTTGGCTCACTGCCAGCGCTCCATTAACAGAGTGAGGATGTGGAGAGGAGGGAGGGAGGGACAGAGGGAGGGAGCTGAGGAAAGGAGGAGGAGAGAAAGAAAACTAAGTGAAGGAGGGGAACTAGACGCAGAAGCAGAGAGGCAGGAAAGACAGAGGAAGGAGAAGAAAGACGCACCAGGAAATTGAAAGCGGCTGTGCTGTGCCGTGACCCTTGACCCGTGCCCCATAAACCCTACCCTGGCCTGTACAGTACCTGTGTTTTTGTTTTTTTTAACTGGAAACAACAATGATTTGACTTTGTTTAACTCACTGCTGGTTTTCAGAGGCACAATAAAGACATTTAAAGAATTAACCCATTACATCCGAAAGATCTGTGTAAGCGAAAAAGCATTATTTTATACTGTTAAAAAATAGCAGGTATACAAGCTCATAGTGTCAAACTCACTATGAGTTTGTAGATCTGCTATTTTTGAAAAATCTTGACAATTTATGCAAATCTTATATATATATACAGTATATATTTTCTTTTAAAGCAAACATTTCTCAAATCTAGTAGAATCGGCTTCAGGACTCAATGGGTTAAAGTTTGTGCTGCTGAGTTTAACTGTATTTATTCATTACAATCTGAAGCAGCAGGTTATACATGACATCCTGCAACCTTTTTTAAGTGTACAGTCAGCATGATATTTTGCAAAGCATACTACAAGACTTTTGTGTGCCTGCTAATATGTTTCCAAATGAACAGGTTTAAGAAACTCTAGGGTCTAATAGGTGTCTTCAAGATCGCAACAGCAACAAATCAATAATTCACTGAACTGCACTTTATACAAGCTGGGAAGGGAGAACTATTTAGCAGCGTCTCTGAGAGGACAGCAATAATTGATTGCTAAGGGGAAAGAAAGAAAGACAGAAAGACATATATTGGAGAAGTCATGCTGTGTTGTTTGCCAGATCACACTTTTCTGTCCTTTGCCCGTCTGGCTTGTTATCACAGAGGTGGGTTCATCCTATCAGCTGACTACATATGACCCGCGTCGACCCTGCAACCTCCACACAGATCATGTGATGGCATTGGTTACATTATATCCAGGACCATGGTCAATGTGGATGTGTTCATCAACACGCTCCCAAAACACACGCAAACAGTACAGTACTATGTATACAGTGCCTGGATACATATAGGTCTTCTAAAGATACATTTATTTAACACAAGAGTATTCAAATGGAACCAAATGGACCTCTGATGGTCTGTAAACAGACAGCGTACAAATGAAACCAAAAGGACCCTATTTGGTTCAGAGTTAAGTTAACACAGTATAGCTGAGATCAAGTCAGGGCATGAGTGTCTGATTGGGAGACATTTCAGGACAAGTTCTTATCAGGGGCAGGTCAATGATTAAAGGAAAATGCTTTTACACTCATCTATATCAGTTCTCTGCTACTCAGACCCACGTAGCCGGCTGCTGCGGTAGTTGGCGGCCATAGCTGGATGGGTAGAGTGGTCGCCTGGGAATCAGAAGGTCCCTGGTTCACCCCTGTGTCTGCGCAGCCTAGGACTCCACGTGTGCCTGAGCAAGACACTTAACCCTAACTGCTCCCTGGGTGCCGTATTAATAGCGCCCACTGCTCCTAATAGTTATGATGGGTTAATGCAGAGGACAAATTTCACATATGTGCAATGTACAGTGACAAAACAATGTATAAACCGCTGGATGCATACAGTACACAATCAAATCCTGTTCATTTTAACACGTACTAACAATGTGAAAATGGACAGTCCCATGTGTAAATTTGTACACCTTTGAAGTCGACTTTTGGGCCATGTTTAAACACTCATGGTTAAATTAACACTGAGGATTTGTGTACAGTGTGCCATGAGAATGTATTGGCTCACTATACACTATACGTTACCTCCTGCCCCTGGCTAAGGGCTCACTATACACTACGTTACCTCCTGCCCCTGGCTAAGGGCTCACTATACACTACGTTACCTCCTGCCCCTGGCTAAGGGCTCACTATACACTACATTACCTCCTGCCCCTGGCTAAGGGCTCACTATACACTACGTTACCTCCTGCCCCTGGCTAAGGGCTCACTATACACTACGTTACCTCCTGCCCCTGGCTAAGGGCTCACTATACACTATGTTACCTCCTGCCCCTGGCTAAGCGCTCACTATACACTACGTTACCTCCTGCCCCTGGCTAAGGGCGAAAGATCCTATTGCATTTGAAACATCCCAAACTCATAAATCCACTACAAAAGCAATTCAGTGGGAAATGGCATGGATGATGTAGTGTGGTGGTGCAATGGAGGAAATTATCCTTCCAATAAGTGAAGAACAATGATATTTTCATTTAAGAGCCAAGCCAAAGATTTGTACTGTGTACTCTTCATGGGTAATTGACTCAACTTCTTAATCGTCTTCGAGGCATTGAGTTTAGGTTGTATATGAGCCCCTGTTCCCCTGACACAGTGACAAATAGACAAACCCCCAACCCAGTGCACAAGTTCTCAAATGGCTAGGTACGGTATGAGTGAATTATTGCTTACAACCTTAAAGCAGCTCATATACTGTAGTTTAATAAATACAGCACACAAACTTTATAAAAAAGTGGTACAGCCAGCACACATGCTGCTGGTGGACAGTTTGAATAATGCATGGATGGTGTGCGAAGGGAAAAAACCCATGCAGACAGACCAGGTGCACTTCATGCCCTAGTACAGGGGTCTTCAACAGGGGGTCCGGAACCCTCCTCAGAGTTACTGCAGGGGGACCATCAAATCTTTGTGTCATATATATTTTTCTGAGCGGTGGCTAACCGCTCCAATGACTGCCTGGTCACGTGTGTCTGTCTGTCTGTCTGTCTGTCTGTCTGTCTGTCTGTCTGTCTGTCTGTCTGTCTGTCTGTCTGTCTGTTGGAGTACGAACAGCTGCAATACCGCTGGGTGACCTAAAGTGGCACTGTTGTGCAGCCTAAAGGGCCATTCACAATGAGCGCTCTGACTATAATTGCAGCCAGCCAGCGGTGTTGTTGAGCAGCCTGCACCGCTAAAAGAGGGAGGGTCTGAAAAAGAAAAAGAAAACGTGGTAGAATGTTCATTACCCAAAGACACACTTAACACTTAAGTGTCCAAGTCGGAGTTCTCCGTCCAAGTTCAAGGTCACGGTCAAGTGCCCAACACGGAGATTGATAAACAAGACGGAGATTAATGAAAACAAAACCGTTCGCATCGCTCTAGAGCCTTGGAGCGCTTGTTGCCCGAGCCGATGACGTGTCAAAAAGTGACACGTCATCGAAAATCTCCCCTGCCTGTTTAGCTGACGAAAACGAAATAACTCCCGATCTAAATCATCCCGTCTAATTCTGAAAAAAGATCCTGTGTTAGACGGCGCTCAGCGGTCCAGTCGCTAGTCGCGATAGATTTATTATTACCTCCCGTTGTTGTCGATCGACTCGACTCTGGTGTGGTTATAAGCCTATCTCACAGAATTTCCCCGCCCCCCTAAATACGCCCCCTTTCGGGGTTAGTGGTGATAGCGTGATGTCACTCCATAGACGCTACATGTTAACAGAGGTAATTTAAGAAGTCTACAACTTTTGTTTTCTCAAGGTAAGGTTTGTTCTATCTGTTCGACCTGATTTACCATCTTGTTTGCTTCATAATAATATTGGTCTGTCTATTTTTACATTAGAAAATGTACTTAGATTCTCCAGAGAAAAAAACGTGTAAATGCTCATGTTAAAGACACCACTATTTACCGGAAGTGGGCGTGGAAAGCGGGCTGTGAGATAGGCCTATTGTTAGCTGCTACACAGACATGCACACCAGCTTCCGGTGTGCCGGTAAAAGTGGTCCGTGCGCTACAAATTATGGGCACCCTGGATGAAATGGATTAAATAGTTCCGGGCTTCTAAGGTGTTTTCACACAAAAAAAAGAAAAGAAAAAGAAAATCAAAAACAATGTACAAGTGAAGGGAGTGCACCAAGTCATAGAGCCCCGGGACCCTGGTTAACTAAGTATATAGGGTTAAAGTGAGCAAACTTTCTTTCAAAATTATTACAAATAGGGGTGAGGACTGATGGTGATTTCAACTCAAAATGTTGTCTAAACTGGTTCCAAATTTTTAGAGAAGATAAGACTACAGGGTTATTGGTATGCTGAGAGTAACGTGTTGGTAGAGGAGCAAACAGTAAGGCAGGAAGAGAGGATGAAGTGCAAGAATTTGCCTCCATACTGCACCAAATAATGTCGGGGGAGTGGCACCACTTTTTGACCATTTGGAGGTTTGCAGCCCAGTAGTAAAATAGCATATTGGGTGATGCGAAGCCGCCGTCTTGTTTGGGTCTCTGAAGAGTCGATATTGGGATCCTAGGTGACTTACCAGCCCAGATGAAGGATGATAAAATATATCTAGGGACTTAAAAAAAACGTGGTAGAATGTTCATTACCCAAAGACACACTTAACCACTTTCACACAAAAAAAAGAAAAAATAAAGAAAGAAAAAGAAAATCAAAAACAACGTACAAGTGAAGGGAGTGAACCAAGTCATAGAGCCCCGGGACCCTGGTTAACTAAGTATATAGGGTTAAAGTGAGCAAACTTTCTTCCAAAATTAATTAGAAGACTAACTAAACAGACCGACATAACCACAGTGATCAATCAAAAAGACAGACATCTTGGGGGGAAAAACTATGATGTGGATCTCTGGATCAGTCATCCAAGATGTCAGTCTATAACGTATCTATGACGTATGATTCCAAATTTGGGCAAGATTTCAGTGTGATGCCAGCCCTATTGACCTCCATTATAAAATTAAATGAAGTAAAAGTAAGTATCACTAGTCTGAGTCATAGTGTTGGGGGTTGTCAGAGTACCCGTTGTACCTTTTATGTAGCCTCACTTAGCGATACTAATATCACTGCGTAGATATTAGTCTCGTCCCTCTCAGTATTAGATTTCTTTCTGCAATGTCCCGCCCCATATTTGCATACTGGGCCCTGGTTGGTTATAGCCTGGTTCCAGACACATCTGGTTGGCTCGTCACCACTTCGGCCGTGAAGTCAGACTTAATCTGCCTGGATATATGCCTATTCTATATGGACATATCGGTCGGATCGGTGGTTCTGGACAACCACATAATCTGACGTACTAGACAACAGAATCTCCAAATATGCCTATACACACATGGGTGTATGGGGTTTGTTTATGGTTAGTGACGTGACCGTGGATACCCCACCCGCCCTCCTAGCCAATTTGAATATAAGATGTGTGTGTGTGTGTGTGTGTGTGGGGGGGGGGGGGGGGGGGGGGGGTTGGGGGGCAGGATCAGCTCCGGCACACACACACACACACACACACACACACACACACACACACACACACACACACACACACACACATCACACACACACACACACACACACACACACACACACACACACACACACACACATCACACACACACACACACACACACACACACACACACACACACACACACACACACACACACACACACACACACACACACACACAGAGACCCTGTCATAGACTAGTCTCTTACAGAACTACGCCGTGAAGACGTGCTCTTCTTTTCTCCTTCCTCTCAGCCTCCCTGCATAGTTGTGTGGGAACTTTTTGCCACTGGACGGCTCCGTTAATACAGTAACTGCCCCCCTCCACCTTTTTCTTCTTCTTCTTCTTCTCCTTTTTTACTTTTTTTTTACCTCACCCCGTCCGCTCTCCTTCCTCCCCCGCTGAGGGGAAAAATGTGTCTCATTCCAATTTAATGCATGGCCAATTCCCACCTCGACAGAGCAGTAATTAAAATCCACACGCAAGGCCCCATTCATCAACAGAGATGACAGAGAGAGAGCAAGAATGAGAGAAGAGAGGCTGGAAGGAGGAAGGGGTGTGGACCGGAGGGTCTGGGAGGGTGGGGAGGGTGTGTGTGGGGGGTATGGTTGGTGGCAAAAGGGGTTCTGTCTCCAACCCTTGAATTCAAGAAACCCATTCAGAATGGGATAGGCGAGGGTAGGTCAGAGGGGTAGGCATCGGGTCAAACCATGCTTTTCCACACGGCAGAGAACGACATCCGTTCCATGTACACATGGTGCCCAGTGGATCATGTCTCCATGAATTGTTTCCTAGAAACAGCTGTAGTGAATTTAACTCTGAGTGTGTGAAAATGGTGCACTCAACGAGTTCAGAGTATTTCTGTGTGCATCTGTGTATTTAATGTATGTTCTTCTCTTATACAGTGTTGCATTGAGCTCTCATTGACTATAATAGATTCAGCTGCCACTCTGCCATACCTGCAGCAACTCATCCCCAGTTTAGCTCCGCCCATCTAGGCTACCACATGGCCCATCCAGCCCCACCCCCACCGCACCCCACCCTTTGCACCCCGTGGCAGACTTTCTGTGTTTTGACAGCAGTCCTGCTGTGCTTTCTTTGCTCCACACACACACATGCAAAACACGCACGCACGCACGCACGCACGCACGCACGCACGCACGCACGCACGCACGCACGCACGCACGCACGCACGCACGCACGCACGCACGCACAGACAGACAGACAGACAGACAGACAGACAGACAGACAGACAGACCCACCCACGCAGGCACACTGCATGACCATGACCCTTGGAGAGCCCTGTGTGTACTTGAGGGGCACATGGACAGCAGAGGGCTTCTGAGGGAGCTGAGGGGGGGGGGTATCTGTGTGTGTGTGTGTGTGTGCGTGCGTGCGTGCGTGCGTGCGTGCGTGCGTGCGTGCGTGCGTGCGTGCGTGCGTGCGTGCGTGCGTGCGTGCGTGCGTGCGCGTGTGTGTGTGTGTGTGTGTGTGTGTGTGTGTGTGTGTGTGTGTTTGTGTGTTTGTGTGTGTGGGTGTGTGTGTGGGTCATTGTTTGTTGTCTGATTGTGTGTGCGTTGCCACCCAGCAGCTGTTTGCATGTTTTATCCTGCTGCCCGTCCGTCCGCACATGGACTTGGGGCCACGTCTGGCGCCACAGTGACATCACAAAGCCAATGATGTCACTCACGCATACAGTGTACATAGATGCATACATACGTAAATACACATACACACGCATAAGTAAGTGTGCATAAGTAAGTTCATTTGCTTCCAGGGTGCTATCAAACTCTAAAGATCAAAATGAAATGAAATGAAAAGACAGTTTTTCCGTTGTATAGTGTGCAGATCAATGACCTATACAGTTTAACAAGACTTGATCATTTGAAGAAAAAGAAAATGCCCCACAACACTATTGTTTCTTTAAATGTATCCATTTGTAAATCTAAGAGTTCATATTGGTGCAAATATTTACGCTGCCTGCAATCCCTAACTACCCAGGATTCAAACCCCTGCATGAGAGTACTACACTACTCGTCAGTCTAAATGTCTCAATGGAAGAGCAGGGAGATGTGGCATATGTCCAGTATGGCCTCTGCCTCCAGCTACACTGTGTCTGAACCCCCCCTCCAGCCTGCAGTAGACTGCACTTGAGCTTGAATGGCTGGAGAGAGGTCCAGGCAGCTGGCTGGGCCTGCACCACCAGGCCGAGGGTATAGGGGAGGGATGGGGAGGGGTCACACATTTTAATGAGATGCGTTGTGTCAATGGCCACTCTCTCTGAAGAGGGCAAGAAGAAAAGAGTGCTCTCTCTTTTTCTCAGCTCCCCTCTCCTCTGTGCCCCTCTCGCTCCCTCTCTCTCTCTCTGTGTCTTCTGCCCTCCTCCCCAGCTGGCGAGGGTCTTTGTTAGGCGCCAGATGATACCCCAGATGCCCCGTCCCAGCCGCCCCTTTCAGCCACATTCACCAGCCTCCCCTCGGGTCAAAGGTCACCGCCGGGCATCTGAATGGGTCTCCGTGACAACCGCAGTCATGGCGGTTGAGAGGGAGAGAGCGAGAGAGAGTGGCATAGTTTTCTTTTTTTGTTATTGTTTGGCTGTCACGGGTAGTGCTAATTTACACCAATTCAGTGGGTGAAAATGCGTTTGAATATTAGGAATCTGAGGCTGTAGAGAGGAGGAAAAGCCAGTGAGTTAGGCCTATACCCTTTACAGTTGACGACACGGTTGGTGTAATGGACTCAAATCAAACTGAGGAAGAACTGAGTGGCCTGAGACACAAAAGGAATGGTGTATAGCGGGTTCATCTAATCAGGCATGAATGGTTTCACATACATTAGATTCTAATAATGTATGTGAAACCATTCCCGCCTGTACAGAATTCAAAGGCTTCACTGCTCTCAGTTTGTTAGTGCCTCAGCCCTCTGCTGGCCAAACAGCACACTGCAGTCAGTCAGTCAGTCAGAAGGGGAGCTCCCCCTCCCCACAAACCCAACCCAATTGACTGACTTATATGTAAACCAAAATTCATTAGCCCCCGCTCTAATTAGCCAGCCCACCTATAGTCCCCACAGTCACAATTTTCTGGAGCCATCGCTGTCAGTCAGTCAGTCACACCCAATACACAAAAGGTTTTGCCCCTTTTGTCAAATGTTATATCACTGCAACATTGTGTACTGTGGACTGAATGTATTTATGAATTTGAAAGCAGGTTTCAGCACTTAGTTCAAACTAACTAAGTCAACTAAGTATAGTTTAGTCTAGATCCAGTGAGTGGATATGGTATTGATTAGTTGACCGTCTCTAAATCCCAAAGATGTGCTCCAAGAATGTCCCATAGAAATGGAGCATTGTGAGAAAGCAGAATTATTTCCTTGTAATTCTGGGGCAAGGTTCCATCCTGAGATGCCATGCGAGTGTGCTGGTACGGGTGTGGCGCATTATTTACGTATAAAGATACAAGGCCATGCTGTGATTGATGTGCTGGAGTACAATGTCAACACAACAGCAATTAACATGCATAGTAGATCTAGTGAAGATATGGAGAGGACTCAGAGGAGTGACATGCAACAAGCTGGGAGCTCACAAGATTCACAACATACAGAGAGAGATGACAGAGTCGTTTTTGCTGTATACAAAGATATGTTTATCTGGGCGATACAAACATGAATTAAGTTTCATATCGCTATAGACATGGTGGTACATTGTTTAGACTAGCATTTTGGTCAAGGTGGGTTTAAGAATGACTTATGTCTTTCCCCATAGTTGACTCTGGCTGCTGTGTTGCAGCAGCCCCCCACCCCACCAACCCCCCCCCCCCCTCCCGCTCTTTCCTCACTGTAGCCCCCATCGGTCACGCTGTCCAAACAGATCAAAGGTCACACGATAAGGGAGGGCGAACACAGGGCCCCATTCAACAGGCCAGACCCTCAGACTGTAACACGTGGGCACAGATGAGAGAGAGAGAGAATTGCCCAATGTCTGTCCTGACAAGCCCTCACATATATATAGTGTGGAGGGGTGGTCTTTACTTTGGAATGGCCCTGCATGAGATAGCAGTGTGTTTGTGACAATAAAGGTATAACTTCAGGGTATAACTTCAGTGAAGTTACCTTGTGGTTCTACCTTTCTCTTATAAGGAACCTCAGCAGAATTGTTCCATTGGTGTGGAGGTAAATCTGACATGCGCGTGTCCTCACTTGAGTGTGTGTGTGTGGAAGCATATATATATATATATATATTTTTTTTTGTTTTGTTTTGTGAATGAGCAGTATTTGTCGCCTTATACTGCCTTTAGTCACCAGGTAAACAGTACGTAAGTGAGTGAATGAGTGTCTGTCATTATGAAGTTTAACCCCTCTGCCTGTCTTTTTAACCGTCACGCAATCAAAAAGCACAACACACAGATAACCGTTACAGTCACAGAGCCATAAGTTATTAACTCCTAATGCCATGCAGGACAAATCAAGCACCAACGTATAGTATATGAAATATACTGTATAATACTTATCACCATGCAGAAACGTTGTGTCCCCTTATTTTTTGCTATTTTAGCAATTTAAGTGAAAGTGTTTAAGTATCACTGTGGGTTTTATAATACTAAACCAATGTAAAATATTAAAAAGAGCTTGTGACTAAATAACTACACTGGATCCATCAAAACACAGGTTCTTTTTTCCCATTTCCTGAAAAGTTTGGTTGGTTTCCACCCAACAGTAACGATATGAAATACATATGAAAAAAATATTAAATATATATTTCTTCCATTTGAGTCATCTTTCAGATGGTTATGTGATGTGTGATGTGGATGTCATGGTAGCAGGGAGATCTCAGCTCTGATATTCAAGGGCCAGTATTTTGTCCCCCCCCCAGACACGGACCACCATTGGGCTTGGGCCCAATGGCACCACTGTGGAGTTGGTCCAGATTTATGGGATTGCCTCTCGGTGGCGTTAGCCTTTTGAGGTGAAAATAAACCGGTGCGACTACGACGGCAACCATGGAGGTGCTGGTGGTGGAGGTGGGGGATTACAGCCAGACTCTTGTGTGGCACCCGGCCTCTCTGCCGCGAAAAAGTACATAAACGCAGCTATTCAGGGCACAGTGGACGCTATTTCTGATTAGCGGCAGCGTCTCATCAATAGGCCTGACTGTCTGCAGTGGCCTTTGGACAAGTGGCCCTTTCTCCTCACCCTCACTCCTCACTGCTTTAATGGCTGGAACGACTCGGAGAACAGTTAATTATTGCACAGCACATGGCTGGCATACCGGGCCCTGGCCACACCAGTTCAAGGAGCACGAACATGTCACAAGACCCCCCCCCCCCCCTCGCACCAGAACCCCCCCCCAGCCCTGTCTTCACTTCAACGCATGTGATAAAAGATGAGATGTACAGAGATCGATTGAGGGGGGGGGGGGGGGGGGGGGGGGGCATGCATATGGCCGTTCTGGGGTTGAACGTTGCTCACTGGTTTTCACTTTTCAGTAATAGCCGTCTGGGTTTGCCCACTTACACTAGTTATGCATGAACCCACACAGTGTGCACACAAAATCACTCAAATGCTGGCACTGCACTGCAGGGTGTTACTTTAACTCTAAGTTTGACATACACAGACCCCACTCAAGACCCCACTCATGCTCACGGCCGCACGCACGGCCGCACGCACGCACGCACGCACGCACGCACGCACGCACGCACGCACGCACACACACACACACACACACACACACACACACACACGACACATGACATACTCCAAGCCCAGGCTCAGCCCAGGACTATCAGAATCATTGTCTCATGGTTTGATCAAGCCACACGCTGCAAGGCTGATAACAGTGTTGTTTTTAGAGACACTCCCATATCTTTAAACTCTGTAAAACGTTGGCTAACTGTGAAGTTAATCAATCAGTTATGTGATTGGCTTAATGGGCAGAGCATAGTTAAGCAGTGGATGGCTTTAGAAGAGTATTATCAACAACCCTGTTTACATTATCCAATATTTAGTCTTCAAGATCATATTGGTTCACATCTTGTCAGATTATAGTAGTATAATGTTTTCGAACGAGTGAAGCGCACACACACACACACACACACACACACACACACACACACACACACACACACACACACACACACGCGCGCACGCACGCACACACACACACACACACACACACACACACGCGCACGCGCACGCGCACGCGCACGCGCACGCGCACACGCACACATTCACACACACACACACACACACACACACACACACACACACACACACACACACACACACACACACACACACACACACACACACACACACACTTTGGGACACACTTTTTGAACACACACTTTGACAAAGAGCTGTGTTAATTGAAATTAAAACTGTGTACCGTACTGTACTACACTGCAGAATGTATAAATGTCTCCATGAAGCTTTGGGGATTGGATTAGCATGCCTGGAGGACCACAGGGAGTAGCCATGACAGATTTTACCACCGAGTGATCTGATCTCATCAAAAATGCATCACAGGGTGTCCCCTCTGGACATCTGTATGCAATGAAATATTAACCAAATATAGCACCTCCGCTCATAAACAAACAGAGCTGTGTTTTCTGTAAAGAAGTTATTAATCAGAGCCACAGGGATCTCAGCTGCGAGGGCTTAAAGGCAAGAGTAGCCTGAATCTGCCCGTGAACCAGCAGGTTATCATGGGATCTCTCTCTATTCCACTCTCTCTGTAGTCATTGTTTGAGTCATACATATAGGAGCCTGGCCTAAGGCATGTAGTCATTGTTTGAGTCACAGGAGCCTGGCCTAAGGCATGTTGCCCTGGTTCTTTCCTCAAGGTACTCCCTCTCATGTGCTGCTGACGCACCCAACTGTCCATCGCTCAGGTTCCATGCCCTCGCCTCTTTTGGGCTGGATGTTACTTTGAAGCTACTCACTCTAAATTTGTATGAATAATTCATACATAATGGGAAGAACACAACACGATTCCCACTGGACTACTGATGCATTTCACTCTTCCCCCCAAAAAAGGGTCTAATAATTAACTCATTTTGTTTTGCCTTTACATTTGGCAAGCAACCTCCTCTCTCTGAAGCAAAGCAGTTTCTAGCTCTGTTTTTTTTCACAGATACTTTATTTACATTAGTCAACATGCTATACTGCACACCTCTCCCACTGACAGCACAGATAAAATGTTCATTTAACTCTGACAGTGTGCTCTGAGCCTGAAGTGAAACCCCATTCGGAATGCCTCCTGGAATGCCACCCAACTAAGTTTCACACCTTTAATGGGCTGTTTTATTCCTATTTCCAGACTGTGCTTTACCCAACCTGTTTGGCAGGATGTCAACCACTTAGCTGTGTTCCAAGCCTGCCTTTTGACCAGCACAAACAGGCATGTACATGTTAGCGTTTTGCCAAAGCAATGCCGCCTCGTCGTCTGTAGTAGTATGTCAAGACATTTCTTCTAGTGTGGAGACAGCAATTAAGTAAGTCTGGCTTCTCAGTTTGACAAGGGTAAAACCTAGATGCCTTGTGAAAAACAAGGCACTCAAATTAACTGATATAAAGATAAAACGTCATGTGGTTTGCTTCAAGAAGTAGCTGTTTCTCTCAGATGAGTCATGCAACTTGTACAGAAACACAGACTCTCTAAACAATTAAATATTTCTTGTCTCTTCTCTATAACTATAATAGGTCCCATCACTGACTGACTGGCACCCACTAGAAAGATGTAAACATTTTGTTATGTCTGCTGCCCCCTGGTGGCATTTAATGTTATTAACATGTGGGGTCCAGTGGGGACAACATAACCTCATTAGTAGGCTAAACTAAGAGATTTCAGACCTCATACATATACTTGCCTACACTGTACACAACACTGCATCAAACCTATTTAGGTTCATCCTACGGTGGACACTTAAACGCCCAATGCATTCTCAAAGTGGCAAGTCAAAAAATCACTTTCACCTAGAAACTCCATTCACACTCACACTTTTTATAATTCAGCTTACTGTGGAGACACATGCTGGAACCTTTTACTTTGAAATGTCTTGTAGTTTCTGAGTTATTTAACTTAAACGCCCAATGCAATCTCAATGGCAATAGCACAAACTTTGGCATGCTACTAGTCCTACATACTTACACCTAGAATCCCCATTCAAACCTATTTAGGTTCATCTTACGGTGGACATGTTTGCCTGAAAAGGAATCTTTGAAATGTTTAATAGTTTTAGAAATATAGTGCTTTAAATTTGAGACATTTACAATGGGGCTCAATGGCAGATATAGGCATGTCAAAAAAGCACTTTCACCTAGAAACTCCATTCACACTTTTTATAATTCAGCTTTCTGTGGAGACACATGCTGGAACTTTTTACTTTGAAATGTTTTGTAGTTTCTGAGTTATTTAGGTTAAACGCCCAATGCATTCCCAATGGCAATAGCACAAACTTTGGCATGCTAGTGGTCCTACATACTTACACCTAGAAACCCCATGCAAACCTATTTAGGTTCATCTTACGGTGGACATGTTTGCCTGAAAAGGAATCTTTGAAATGTTTCATAGTTTTAGAAATATAGTGCTTTTAAATTTGAGAAATTCAGAATGGGGGTCAATGGCAGATTTTGGCAAGTAAAGATTTGAGTGGGGTTTGAACCCATAGATATATATATAAACACTAGATGGCTCAAGGCGGAGTTTCTGACGTCGTTCACCCGGCAGCCATTTTACTTCGGGGCTACAGTACAGTATGTTCAATGGCAGCTCAAACAGAAACAGTCATAACTCGCTCAAATCTTGACGGATTTACAAACGGGTTGGTTTATTACAAACGTTGTCAACGTGGCTATGATTCAGGACGCTTATCTGCTTAATTTATGTTTTTTATATGAACGTCGTATAAAATCATATACGTATGCGGACGTCTCTGACGTTTATAACAAACCAAACCGTTTGAAAATCGGTTGAAAATTGAGCAAGTTATGGTCATTTAAGAGTACATGCCCCATATACACAATGTTATGTGTCCCGAGGTAAGATGGCCGCCACGTAACGACGTCGCTCTCCATTGGCCAACAGCGTGGGTGAGCTATCTAGAGTTTATATATATCTATGTTTGAACCCACAATCTCCAGATCATGCAGACAGTGTGCAAAGTCACTGATCTACTTGCTACCTGCCACAACACAGTCTGCTGTTCCCTTTGTGTCATGTAATAAATAAATAGGTTAAAACATTTAAACATTATTCTAAATAAACCTGAATGCATATGGTTTAAATAGGGTCAAATATATGGAAGAAGCCATGTATTAAAATAGGAAACTAATTCACAGTGCTTTGAGTTGAAACCTTGAAATGAGTGCATTAGGCCTTTAATGCATTTGTTTGCATTGTACATTGCCCAGCACATGGTGTGCAGGCACACAATTCCTATCTTGTTAGCAGAAGTTGTGTCAATCTTGTTTTCGATTTGTTCATGCTTAATTGACAGCCAATCGGGAGTCCAGTCTCAGGTGGAGGTGGGCTCTCAGAGCCAGCTAGGGAACAGGTGTTCTAAATCAGCCCAAAAGCCTCTAATCAGTCATTCTAACAGAGACAGGCAGAGTGAGAAGTCACAGTTTGTTCAGTGATCCTGTGTGAAGAGAAAATAAGTTTGTAACCTTGGTTGACGACCAGTTATCCTGTTGGTGTGAACATTATTGATCTGCAAGAGGTAAATATGCCTGTGTAATGTTTCTGTGCTGTAACTAAATGTTGGAGTGTAACAGTTAATTTGTATGTATATTGTGACTAGCAATTAGCATTTTCACAACATCACATGGCTTTGTATTATGTTGTAAATGCATAGCTTGGCATTCTAAGTGACTGATTTAAGTACAAGCTACAACTATCTCTTCATGATGTAGTATATGGACTTGTTGCTTAGGTGATTTATTTGCTTCAGGACACTGGCAATTGTGAGCATCACAGTTCCATTGGAACACACTGCCCTGCTGAAGAGTGGCTGTCTCTACTGTTTCTTCTTCCTGAGTGTTTCTTCTGGAGTTTGTTCTCCTGGAGTGTTTCATCGCTGCTGTTCCCTGTGCTGCATTCCCACCATCACGCAGCTAACCCTCACCATTCCCCCTCTAACATATCCCTGGACTTGTGAGTACTGTACATGAGCACGTGCACTTTTATTTTCTGCTTGTGAAACAAGTGAAGCGGCCACTACAGTTTGTAGGCCACAACGCACCCAAGCCACGACTCAGGCCTGCAACGAGCGTTCAGTTAGGGTCACTAAAGAACTTTAAGTTGCAAAGTCAGGTGTGTGTGTGAGTGTGCGAGTGGGGCCCATAACTGTATGTGATCTGTTGTTTACCATTCTGCAATTATTCACATTCTGAATCTTTTTATTTTATATTTCATACTGCATTGAGAAACGTTCATTGTTTTTGGTGTTAATAAATACCCCTGTCTATGCTAGGTATTTATAAGGTTTTCAAAAACCATCGCAAGCGAGTTGGGCTTGCCTCCTAGTGGTCTGTTTGCAATTAATCAAATATTAAAGTATATGGTTTTTAACCATATACTGGCCCATTTAATATTAGATTCATTGCAAACGGACCACTAGGGGGTGAGCCCAACTCGTTGGCGATGGTTTTTCAAAACCTTATGCCCATCCCTAACACCATGCCAAAATTCAAGAACTTGTCATCAAGTGCACGATTACGAATTGGGACCCAGCTATGTATTTTAAACTGAACAAAGAGAGTAGGACTACTTGCAATCAATTGAGCTATCAATAACAGCCCACTTGATCTCTTAGCTCCTCCTTCACTTTTGAAGAAAAACTCTCCACCTACTATATAGGTAGCTCAGTTTCAGAGACAGTCTGACTAGCGGTCTGACTCTGCATTTGCTTGTGAACCTGCACTTTTGGCACACAGTAAGTGGAAACACACTCTACTTTTTCTTCCTTTACACTTCTGAGCTTTCTTAGCTCCTTTCCTTTCCCCCACACTTAGACCGTGACCCATGGCTGGTTGAATCTCGATCTTTATCGAACAAATCACACAGGCTGACTTATATAGCCTAGTGTCCAATCCAAAGACCCGGACATCCAGACACATCCAGCGAAGGAGGCCGCCTCCTAGGGTTTTGTATCAACTTACTTCCTACTTCCTATTATTATGTTATAATTATTAGTTATTTATTATTATTATTATTACTCTATTATTATTATCTCTTATATCTGTTTATAATGTGCTTTCCCACCGTCCCTATAGAGCGTCGCAGTCCCGCCTCCTACCCTGGACCAGGAAATGAAATCCAATGCATTATTCTCATAGACATTTCTTAAAGTATTTATTTAAAGACTGTTACGCCGCGGACAAAGCCAACTCGAGTCGTGACAACTCATGACAACACAAACAATATTTTGGACCAAACAAATAATTACAAAGAAGAAAAACAACAAAAAAAGTGTTGTAACCTGCCGTTTTTTTCTTCTTTCTAATTATTTGTTTGGTCCAAAATATTGTTTGTGTTGTCATGAGTTGTCACGACTCGAGTTGGCTTTGTCCGCGGCGTAACCGTCTTTAAATAAATACTTTAAGAAATGTCTATGAGAATAATGCATTGGATTTCATTTCCTGGTCCAGGGTAGGAGGCGGGACTGCGACGCTCTATACTGTCCTCCTCATGTCGCCCTAGACCAGGGCTATTCAACTAAATTGTTCAGGGGGCCACATTGTCAGAAACCCAAGGGGCCGGACTGCCACGGCGCCTCCCCCGTGCTATGAATATATGTACACTTGACACAACACTCAACCACATTTTCACAACTTTTATTTAACTACATTGCAAAAGTAGTATACTTTTCAAAAAAAGTGCTTCATTTATGTGCAACTGCAAATAAACAAGTGCATGATGTGCATCTGAACATTCTAACACCAACACTTGTAACACATGTATAGTGCATCTGAGCTTATGAAAAAGTGCTTCATTTATGTGCAACTGCAACATCTCTTCTTATACATTTCAATATAAAAATAAAATAAAAATAAACAAGTGCATGATGTGCATCTGAACATACCAACACCAACACTTGAACAAAAACAAATTTATAGTGCAGCTGAGCACTAAGTGCTGAGAAAAAGTGCTTCATGTCTGTGCAACAACAGCAAATCACAGCATCTTATTGTCCACTCTTAATATCTCTCAAACATCAGGGGGGGCAGGGGGCAGACAGGCCTAGCCTACATACACACAACTAATGAGAGAGATTGCACTTCCTTGACTGGGCAATGGAAGAGAAAGAGGGTTCATAGGAAGTGAGGGCTACCCGCAAACAGTGATGCAAATGCTCATTTGTCAAGGAGGCACGGTTGTTTGTTTTAATGGCATTCATGTGAGAGAAACTGGATTCACAGGTGTATGTTGAGCCAAACATTGTTAGCGCAGATCTTGCCAGCTTTCTTATGTTGGGGAATGTGTTGACATGAATACACTTTGTCCAAAATGTTGTGGTGGATTCATTCTCAAGAGCCTGCTTCAGAGCAGAAGATGCTTGCATGTCAATTATTTCAAGCTGCACAAAATCCATCAATTCTCTGGGCATGTCAAATTCATCAAATCGTCTTGCAAAGTTTTCCCTCAATTTAGCAATGAAATCTGTCATTAATTGAGTGACTTTTGGCTTGACTTTACTTGTTGATGACTTGATCAGGTTACAAAGTGTGGGAAATTGGAGCATTCTGTCAGTGAGATCAGATGAGAAAAGAACTAGTTTCGTTTGAAATGCAGTTAGACTTTCAACAATATCAACAACTGTTTTATTTCTACCCTGCAGTCCCAGATTAAGATGATTCAAATGATGAAATATGTCGCTTAAAAAGCACATATTGGACACAAACCCATCATCCAACATTAGCGACAGAAACGTGTTGGCTTTCTTCTGCTTGGAGTCAGAATGTCCTCTCTGAAAACGTCACCATCGAAAAAACGCACAAATAAACACAGCTGAGCTATGTCGGAGTTATCTGTGGACTCGTCCGCAGCCAGCTATATTACAGCAGCTTTCCTCAATTGACCCAAAAGAGTTTCAAAGACGTCTGTGGCTAAAATATCTATCCTTCTCGCTGTTGTTGTATCCGACATGGGTATTGACTTGATAGAGGCCATCACTTGCTCTCTCACTTTATCCTCCGTTACCACCTCCTCAACAGCGGCCAGCATGCATTCTTTTATCATCTCAGCATCTGTGAATGGTTTTTTCTTTTTGCCAAGGATCCATGACACACGGAGAGATGCTGCAGTTGCTTTCTCCTGTACTGTGCAGGCCCGAGTGAAGTTACGCCGTGTTTTATCGTAACTTTCAGACAGCTTTTTTTATCCTTTCCTTGCGCATATCTGAACCTGGTGGATAGTTTGCATCAAACTTGTCATGAGTTGTGTTGAAGTGCCTCCGCAGGTTATACTCCTTTGCAACAGCGTTGATTTGGTTGCAGAGCAAACACATTGGTTTGCCCTCGGGAGTTTCAATGTATGCATATTTCTCGGTCCACTCGTTATTAAACTGGCGATTTTCTGAATCAACTTTTCTCTTTTTCAATTTCGATAGCGACATGGTTACACTAGTACACACACTACACGACACCACACCAGTGGGAGCGAGCCGGGTGGGATGCAATGTTTGTTTTCATTTGATTTCACGTGCAGGAAGGAGAGCTCGGAGCGTTCTTTTTCTTCTGTCGTTTGGGTGCATGGCACTGCATACCGCACACAGACATAATGATTATTATGTCTGTGTACATATGGCGAACGTATGTGGTTGTTCCGACCATTCCGGTATAATAAGTAAATAAGTAACATAACGATTTATATATTAAAAAAAAAATGTTACTGTTCAGTATGTCATTATCTGCGATTGTAGCATTGTCATTATCACTGATGTCCTGACGGAGGCGCGCCGTGTCTGGTGGCCATGAGCTACGTGAGGCACCGCAGAGCCGAGCGCTGCGAAGGCCACCAGACCCGACTCAGCGCCGTTCGAGTTACGTCCTGATAGACAGAGAATAGTATATATTAGTAGCTCCTAGTTCCATCATGCACCAAACTGACACGTCCACCAGGGGGAAACCTTGACCAGGCTATGTGGTGAGGATGCCAGTATGGACATTTTGGCCCCATTCAAACGGGCTGATAACAGATGATTTTGCCGATTTATATGGGGTGATATCAGTCTAATCGGCTGCAAATCTCATCTATCCAGCTCGTTCACCCAGTCACCACATTGTGGTGGAGGGAGGCCTATGGAACTGCCACGCAGCTACCAAGAAGAATATGCCTGAATTCATTTCAGGCCAAGCCTCCCTCAGGTCTCTGCATTTCCTTGCTCTGACTGAAACCTGGATTACCCCAGATAACACTGCAACCCCGGCCGCCCTCTGTTTCTCACAAGTTTACCCACACCCCTCGCCCAACAGGTACAGGGGGTGGTACAGGACTACTAATGTCCCCCAAATGGAATTTCCGTGTCTTAAATATCTCTCACCTTTCCCTGTCCACATTTGAATTCCATGCTATCTCAATATCACAACCAGTCCCCCTCACCCTCATTGTGCTCTATCGCCCCCCCAGGAACTCTAGGGAACTTCCTGGAAGAACTAGATTCTCTGATCAGCTCGTGTCCGGAGGATGGCACCCCACTGATCCTACTGGGTGATTTCAACCTACCTACAGCAGAGAAGTATCTTCCCGTTACATCCCTTCTGGCCTCACTTGACCTCTCCCTCCCCTCCCATTCACAAGGCTGGTAATGTTTTGGACCTGGTGTTCTCCAGAGCCTGCTCTCCCTCTACACTCTCTGTTACACCCTTAATTAGGTCTGACCACCACTTCATAACCTTCTCCCTCTCTCTCTCCACCCTCCCGCCTAAACCTACTAACCCTCCGAACGTCACCACCCGACGCAATCTCAAGTCCCTAAACCCCTCCTCCCTCTCATCCTCTATTCTCTCCTCTCTACCCTCACTGGAGTCCTTCCTCTCTCTCTCTCACCTGACTCTGCAACCTCATCCTTCCTCTCCTCCATCTCATCGGCATTCGACCAACACTGCTGGCCTCTCATCCAGGCCAGCTCGCTCATGTCCACCGGCCCCCTGGTTATCTGAAACTCTCAGATCTGAACGAACACCTCTAAGGACAGCCGAAAGGAAGTGGCCAATCCTGTACTTCTAACCCAAGGAAGCTCTTCTCCACTTTCTCCTCCCTCCTTAAGCCCCCTCCCCCCACCCAACCTTCATCCCTCACTGCTGATGTTTTTGTCAACTACTTCGAGAAGAAGGTTGATGATATCAGCAGCTCCTTCCCCCCCTCCCCCATAAAGTGGCATCTGACTCAACCAACACTAACCCCAACATACCATGCATGTCCTCCTTCTCTCCTCTTTCCCCAGACGAGGTCCTACAACTAGTGACTTCCACTAGACCTACCACCTGTCCTCTCGACCCTGTCCCGTCTCCAATCTTCCAGACCATCGCACCTGATCTGCTCCCCTTCATCACCTCCATCATCAACACCTCAGTAACCTCAGGCTGCGTCCCATCTGCCCTCAAGTCAGCCAGAGTAACACCACTCCTCAAGAAACCAACCCTTGACCCCTCGGGTGTCAAGAACTACAGACCGGTATCACTCCTTTCATTTCTGTCTAAAAGCATTGAACGTGTTGTCTCCAACCAGCTCTCTCTCCATCTCTCACAGAACAACCTGCTGGATCCCAACCAGTCCGGATTCAAAAAGGCCCACTCCACAGAAACTGCCCTGCTGGCAGTCACAGAAGCACTACATGCTGCCCAGGCTGCTTCCCACTCTGCAGTCCTGATTCTCCTAGACCTATCAGCAGCATTTGACACAGTGAACCACCAGCTGCTCCTAGACACCCTAGCGGATCTAGGCATCGGCGGGACAGCACTAAAGTGGTTCTCTTCCTATCTCACAGACCGGACCTACCAGGTCTCCTGGAAAGGTCTGCTATCATCCCCCCGAACCCTCCAAACTGGGGTCCCACAGGGATCTGTACTTGGTCCCCTCCTTTTCTCACTGTACACTAAATCCCTTGGCACTATCATCTCTGCTCACAATATATCCTATCACTGTTATGCCGATGACACACAACTGTTTCTATCCTTCCCCCCCCTCTGCCACCCAGGTGGAAGAGCGCATCACTGCATGCCTGGCTGACATTTCACAGTGGATGTCCTCCAACCACCTCAAGCTGAACCCAGACAAGACTGAGCTTCTCTTCTTCCCAGCTAAGTCCTGCCCTATGCGGGAGCTAACTATTTCCGTAGACAACACCCTGGTAACGTCTGTCCCAACAGCCAGGAACCTTGGTATAGTCCTGGACAGTCAGCTCTCGTTCAAAACTCACATCACAGCTGTCACTCGATCCTGTAGGTTCACACTCTATAACATACGACGAATTAGACCGTTCCTCACCCAGGAATCAGCCCAGCTCCTAATCCAGACAACAGTCTTGTCAACTTGACTATTGTAACTCCCTCCTCACTGGCCTACCGGCATGTGCACTTAAGCCTCTCCAACTGATCCAAAATGCCGCAGCTCGCTTGGTCTTCAACCAGCCAAAATTCTCACATGTCTCCCCCCTGCACTGGCTCCCGGTCGCTGCCCGCACAGAATACAAAACTCTGATGCTGGCATTTAAAGCAACCAAAGGTATGGCTCCCCCGTATCTTGCAAGCATGATTGAACCCTACAAACCCTCCCGCGCACTCAGATCAGCCAACGCAGGGAAGCTGGAAGTACCCTCACTAAAAACGCCGGGACAACGCTCCACACGTCCCAAACTCTTCTCCCTTCTGGCCCCAAAACTGTGGAATGCACTTCCCGTTGCAATCAGAACTGCAGCATCACTCCCGATCTTCCGCCATAGTTTGAAAACCCACCTTTTCAGACTCCACCATGGCCCATAGCACTTACCCTACCCCCTTAGACAGCACTTTTTAGACTTAGATAGCACTTGAAACAGACTTATAGCAGGTCATGTAGACAGCACAACAACAGTACAGCATAGTATCATTTATATGTATAGCTTATATGTATAGTGTCATTATATATAGATATGTTCTAGTTACGTTCTTAGCTTACGCATGTTTCTTGATAAATGCTTTTTATATATGTGATGTATTCCCATGCTTTTTGTTCTTGCTTAATGTAAGTCGCTCTGGATTAAGAGCGTCTGCTAAATGCCTAAATTGTAAAATTATGAAGGTCATTTATACTGGTCAAGGTCATTTATACTGGTCAAGGTCATTTACTAGTCTTATGAAGGTAATTTATACTGGTCAAGGTCATTTAAACTGGTGAAGGTCATTGAGGGGCGCGCTTTAGTGCGCGATTCTTCAACATTCTTGAGGATTTGAAAGAAAGGTGAAAATCTCTCGGAGGGCGCATACTATAGTACGCTATGTCGTTTTTCACGATTTCTGAGAATTAAAAGATTTTCCAATGGATTCTATTAGTATTGGGTATGCTAAATAACATATTAAAAATGTGGGTGAAAATAACTTCTGGAAAGGCATCATTTTCAAGATGGTGTCCACGATGGCCTCAGTGAGCTTAAAATGCTTATAAACTGGGATTGAATACATAAAAAATCATAACAATTATACACTTGGTGACAAGTTTTTGTTTTTTGGCATGGTGTTAGGTATGGGCATAAGGTTTTCAAAAACCATCGCAAGCGAGTTGGGCTCGCCCCCTAGTGGTCCGTTTGCAATGAATCCAATGTTAAATAGGCCAGCATTGGATTCATTGCAAACAGACCACTATGGGGCGAGCCCAACTTGTTTGCAATGGTTTTTGAAAACATTATGCCCATACCTAACATCGTGCCAAATATCTAAAACCTGTCACCAAGTGCATAATTGTTATGATTTGTTATGTATTAAATCCCAGTTTATAGGCATTTTAGGCTCACTGAGGTCACCGTGGACGCCATCTTGAAAATGATGCCTTCCAGAAGTTGTTTCCTACATTTTTAATGTTATTTAGCATAGCCAATACTAATAGAATCCATTGAATATTTTCTTTTATCCATTATTATGGTTTTTAACCATATACTGGCCCATTTAATATTAGATTCATTGCAAACGGACCACTAGGGGGCGAGCCCAATTCGTTGGCGATGGTTTTTCAAAAGCTTATGCCCATCCCTAACACCATGCCAAAATTGAAGAACTTGTCATGAAGTGCACGATTATAACTAATTCACGATTATAACTAATTGGGACCCAGCTATGAAGGTCATTTACTAGTCTTATGAAGGTCATTATTCTGGTCAAGGTCATTTATACTGGTCATTTACTAGTCTTATGAAGGTAATTTATACTGGTCAAGGTCATTTAAACTGGTGAAGGTAATTTACTAGTCTTATGAAGGTCATTTTTACTGGTAAAGGTCATTGAGGGGCGTGCTTTAGTGCGCGATTCGTCATAATTCTTGAGGTTTTGAAAGAAAGGTGAAAATCTCTCGGAGGGCATACTATAGTACGGTATGTCGTTTTTCACGATTTCGGAGGACTTGAAAAAAAGTTGAAAATCACGGAAAAGTTAAAGGCTATAGTTTATGGTCTCGGACGGCATACTATAGTATGTTGTTTTTCACCATTTCGGAGGTCATTTATACTGGTCAAGGTCATTTATACTGGTCAAGGTAATTTACTAGTCTTACGAAGGTCATTTATACTGGTCAAGGTCATTTATACTGGTCAAGGTCATTTATACTGGTGAAGGTAATTTACTAGTCTTACGAAGGTAATTTATACTAGTCAAGGTCATTTATACTGGTCAAGGTCATTTACTAGTCTTTTGAAGGTCATTTATAATGGTCACGGTCATTTATACTGTTCAAGGTAATTTAAACTGGTGAAGGTCATTTACGAGTCTTATGAAGGTCATTTATACTCAAGGTCATTGATATTGGTCAAGGTCATTGAGTGACGCGCTATAGTGCGCGATTCTTCATCATTGTTGAGGATTTGAAAAAAAGGTGAAAATCCCGGAATACGAAAGGCTATAGTCCAAGGTCTCGGAGGGCTTTAAATAAATACTTTCTGAAGTCTGAGGAAAATGAACAGGGATTTATTTTCCGGGTCTCTCGAGGGGGGGACTGCGACGCTCTATAGTATGCCGTGGTGCAACCCAACGGAGTTGCACCACTTACTTCACACGGGTGTGATTTTCATGATTTTGGAGGATTAAAAAAAAAGAAGGGCATACTATAGTCCATGGTTTCGGACTGCATGACGTTTTTCATGATTTTGCAGGATTTGAGAACAAGATGAAAATAATGGACCTGTAAATTACAACAAAACAAACTAAGGCACTGGTGTGGTACTCCTGGTTTTCCAGAACGGGGTTCAAGTCCCTGCAGTGCTCTGCTCAATGTGTTGTATTTACATGGTTTATTTTAATGTTCTGCTCATTGTGTTGCCTTTTCATAGATGATAGATGATAACCCCCAGGTCACGCTTTCGTCACGCTTTTTCGTCACGCTTTTTCTCTGAGTGATTTTCGTCTTTTCAAATCCTCAAAAATGATATAAAACGGCATGTTTGCCTGAAAAGGAATCTTTGAAATGTTTCATAGTTTTAGAAATATAGTGCTTTTAAATTTGAGAAATTCAGAATGGGGTCAATGGCAGATTTTGGCAAGTAAAGATTTGAGTGGGGTTTGAACCCACAATCTCCAGATCATGCAGCCAGTGTGCAAAGTCACTGATCTACTTGCTACCTGCCACAATGCCGTCCGAGACCATGGTCAAAAATGATGAAAAACGAGGATTTGAAAAAAAGACTAAAGTCACTCCGAGACCATTGGCTATAGTCCATTGTCTCGAGTGATTTTCGTCTTTTTCAAATCCTCAAAAATGATGAAAAATGGCATGCTATAGTATGCCGTCTGAGATGGGCTATAATAGTATGTCGCTTTCTTCTCGATTTTCATCTTTCTCTCAAAACCTAAAAAATCGAGAAACTACAACTATAGTATGCCGTCCGAAAAAATATATATCTTTGCCATGCTACTAGTCCTACATACTTACACCATGTTTGCCTGAAAATGAATCTTTGAAATGTTTCATAGTTTTAGAAATATAGTGCTTTAAATTTGAGAAATTTATAATGACAGATAGTGGCACGTCAAAAATCACTTTCACCTAGAAATTCCATGTTGGCCTGAAAAGGAATCTTTGAAGTGTTTCGTTTTAGAAATATAGTGCTTTGAAATTTGAGACATTTACAATGGGGCTCAATGGCAGATATAGGCACGTCAAAAAAGCACTTTCACCTAGAAACTCCATTCACACTTTTTATAATTCAGCTTTCTGTGGAGACACATGCTGGAACTTTTTACTTTGAAATGTTTTGTAGTTTCTGAGTTATTTAAGTTAAACGCCCAATGCATTCTCAATGGCAATAGCACATACTTTGGCATGCTAGTGGTCCTACATACTTACACCTAGAAACCCCATTCAAACCTATTTAGGTTCATCTTACGGTGGACATGTTTGCCTGAAAAGGAATCTTTGAAATGTTTCATCGTTTTAGAAATATAGTGCTTTTAAATTTGAGAAATTCAGAATGGGGGTCAATGGCAGATTTTGGCAAGTAAAGATTTGAGTGGGGTTTGAACCCACAATCTCCAGATCATGCAGACAGTGTGCAAAGTCACTGATCTACTTGCTACCTGCCACAACACAGTCTGCTGTTCCCTTTGAGTACAACATTGATACAAAAATAAAATACAAAAAATAAAATAACAGGAGATTTGTCTATTGTTTCTTTTGCTGTTGTTTATCTCTAGACGTTCGAATGTTTATGAACCACAATGGAAACAAGTCTCTGGCTCTTCTGTCATTATCTATGCGGCCTTTTAAGAACAGCATGCACAGTGGCTCACTGTGTACAGAGCCTGCCTGGGAATCAGGAGGCTGCAGGTTCAAGTCCTGGCTCTGACATAGTGTCCCAAAATCATAAATATGACAAAATATATTATGCCGTCCCAAACCATGGACTATAGTGTGTCGTTTTTTCATGATTTTCATCTTTTTTTCAAATCCTCCAAAATCATGAAAAACGACATGCTATAGTATGCCGTCCGAAACCATGTCCATAGTATGTCGTTTTTTCATGATTTTCATCTTTTTTTCAAATAGTCCAAAATCACGAAAAACGACATGCTATAGTATGCCGTCCGAAAAAAATTATAACTTTGGCATGCTACTAGTCCTACATACTTACACCTAGAATCCCCATTCAAACCTATTTAGGTTCATCTTACGGTGGACATGTTTGCCTGAAAAGGAATCTTTGAAATGTTTCATAGTTTTAGAAATATAGTGCTTTAAATTTGAGAAATGTATAATGGCAGATAGTGGCACGTCAAAATCACTTTCACCTAGAAACTCCATTCACACGTTTTATAATTCAGCTTACTGTGGAGACACATGCTGGAACTTTTTACTTTGAAATGTTTTGTAGTTTCTGAGTTATTTAACTTAAACGCCCAATGCATTCCCAATGGCAATAGCACAAACTTTGGCATGCTACTAGTCCTACATACTTACACCTAGAAACCCCATTCAAACCTATTTAGGTTCATCTTACGGTGGACATGTTTGCCTGAAAAGGAATCTTTGAAATGTTTCATCGTTTTAGAAATATAGTGCTTTTAAATTTAAGACATTTACAATGGGGCTCAATGGCAGATATTGGCACGTCAAAAAAGCACTTTCACCTAGAAACTCCATTCACACTTTTTATAATTCAGCTTTCTGTGGAGACACATGCTGGAACTTTTTACTTTTAAATGTTTTGTAGTTTCTGAGTTATTTAAGTTAAACGCCCAATGCATTCCCAATGGCAATAGCACAAACTTTGGCATGCTACTAGTCCTACATACTTACACCTAGAAACCCCATTCAAACCTATTTAGGTTCATCTTACGGTGGACATGTTTACCTGAAAAGGAATCTTTGAAATGTTTCATCGTTTTAGAAATATAGTGCTTTCAAATTTGAGACATTTACAATGGGGCTCAATGGCAGATATTGGCACGTCAAAAAAGCACTTTCACCTAGAAACTCCATTCACACTTTTTATAATTCAGCTTTCTGTGGAGACACATGCTGGAACTTTTTACTTTGAAATGTTTTGTAGTTTCTGAGTTATTTAGGTTAAACGCCCAATGCATTCCCAATGGCAATAGCACAAACTTTGGCATGCTAGTGGTCCTACATACTTACACCTAGAAACCCCATTCAAACCTATTTAGGTTCATCTTACGGTGGACATGTTTGCCTGAAAAGGAATCTTTGAAATGTTTCATCGTTTTAGAAATATAGTGCTTTTAAATTTGAGAAATTCAGAATGGGGGTCAATGGCAGATTTTGGCAAGTAAAGATTTGAGTGGGGTTTGAACCCACAATCTCCAGATCATGCAGCCAGTGTGCAAAGTCACTGATCTACTTGCTACCTGCCACAACACAGTCTGCTGTTCCCTTTGAGTACAACATTGATACAAAAATAAAATACAAAAAATAAAATAACAGGAGATTTGTCTATTGTTTCTTTTGCTGTTGTTTATCTCTAGACGTTCGAATGTTTATGAACCACAATGGAAACAAGTCTCTGGCTCTTCTGTCATTATCTATTCGGCCTTTTAAGAACAGCATGCACAGTGGCTCACTGGGTACAGAGCCTGCCTGGGAATCAGGAGGCTGCAGGTTCAAGTCCTGGCTCTGACATAGTGTCCCAAAATCATGAAAATATGACAAAATATATTATGCCGTCCCAAACCATGGACTATAGTATGTCGTTTTTTCATGATTTTCATCTTTTTTTCAAATCCTCCAAAATCATGAAAAACGACATGCTATAGTATGCCGTCCGAAACCATGTCCATAGTATGTCGTTTTTTCATGATTTTCATATTTTTTTCAAATAGTCCAAAATCACGAAAAACGACATGCTATAGTATGCCGTCCGAAAAAAATTATAACTTTGGCATGCTACTAGTCCTACATACTTACACCTAGAAACCCCATTCAAACCTATTTAGGTTCATCTTACGGTGGACATGTTTACCTGAAAAGGAATCTTTGAAATGTTTCATCGTTTTAGAAATATAGTGCTTTCAAATTTGAGACATTTACAATGGGGCTCAATGGCAGATATTGGCACGTCAAAAAAGCACTTTCACCTAGAAACTCCATTCACACTTTTTATAATTCAGCTTTCTGTGGAGACACATGCTGGAACTTTTTACTTTGAAATGTTTTGTAGTTTCTGAGTTATTTAGGTTAAACGCCCAATGCATTCCCAATGGCAATAGCACAAACTTTGGCATGCTACTAGTCCTACATACTTACACCTAGAAACCCCATTCAAACCTATTTAGGTTCATCTTACGGTGGACATGTTTGCCTGAAAAGGAATCTTTGAAATGTTTCATCGTTTTAGAAATATAGTGCTTTTAAATTTGAGACATTTACAATGGGGCTCAATGGCAGATATTGGCACGTCAAAAAAGCACTTTCACCTAGAAACTCCATTCACACTTTTTATAATTCAGCTTTCTGTGGAGACACATGCTGGAACTTTTTACTTTGAAATGTTTTGTAGTTTCTGAGTTATTTAAGTTAAACGCCCAATGCATTCCCAATGGCAATAGCACAAACTTTGGCATGCTACTAGTCCTACATACTTACACCTAGAAACCCCATTCAAACCTATTTAGGTTCATCTTACGGTGGACATGTTTGCCTGAAAAGGAATCTTTGAAATGTTTCATCGTTTTAGAAATATAGTGCTTTTAAATTTGAGACATTTACAATGGGGCTCAATGGCAGATATTGGCACGTCAAAAAAGCACTTTCACCTAGAAACTCCATTCACACTTTTTATAATTCAGCTTTCTGTGGAGACACATGCTGGAACTTTTTACTTTGAAATGTTTTGTAGTTTCTGAGTTATTTAAGTTAAACGCCCAATGCATTCCCAATGGCAATAGCACAAACTTTGGCATGCTACTAGTCCTACATACTTACACCTAGAAACCCCATTCAAACCTATTTAGGTTCATCTTACGGTGGACATGTTTACCTGAAAAGGAATCTTTGAAATGTTTCATCGTTTTAGAAATATAGTGCTTTCAAATTTGAGACATTTACAATGGGGCTCAATGGCAGATATTGGCACGTCAAAAAAGCACTTTCACCTAGAAACTCCATTCACACTTTTTATAATTCAGCTTTCTGTGGAGACACATGCTGGAACTTTTTACTTTGAAATGTTTTGTAGTTTCTGAGTTATTTAGGTTAAACGCCCAATGCATTCCCAATGGCAATAGCACAAACTTTGGCATGCTAGTGGTCCTACATACTTACACCTAGAAACCCCATTCAAACCTATTTAGGTTCATCTTACGGTGGACATGTTTGCCTGAAAAGGAATCTTTGAAATGTTTCATCGTTTTAGAAATATAGTGCTTTTAAATTTGAGAAATTCAGAATGGGGGTCAATGGCAGATTTTGGCAAGTAAAGATTTGAGTGGGGTTTGAACCCACAATCTCCAGATCATGCAGCCAGTGTGCAAAGTCACTGATCTACTTGCTACCTGCCACAACACAGTCTGCTGTTCCCTTTGAGTACAACATTGATACAAAAATAAAATACAAAAAATAAAATAACAGGAGATTTGTCTATTGTTTCTTTTGCTGTTGTTTATCTCTAGACGTTCGAATGTTTATGAACCACAATGGAAACAAGTCTCTGGCTCTTCTGTCATTATCTATTCGGCCTTTTAAGAACAGCATGCACAGTGGCTCACTGGGTACAGAGCCTGCCTGGGAATCAGGAGGCTGCAGGTTCAAGTCCTGGCTCTGACATAGTGTCCCAAAATCATGAAAATATGACAAAATATATTATGCCGTCCCAAACCATGGACTATAGTATGTCGTTTTTTCATGATTTTCATCTTTTTTTCAAATCCTCCAAAATCATGAAAAACGACATGCTATAGTATGCCGTCCGAAACCATGTCCATAGTATGTCGTTTTTTCATGATTTTCATATTTTTTTCAAATAGTCCAAAATCACGAAAAACGACATGCTATAGTATGCCGTCCGAAAAAAATTATAACTTTGGCATGCTACTAGTCCTACATACTTACACCTAGAAACCCCATTCAAACCTATTTAGGTTCATCTTACGGTGGACATGTTTACCTGAAAAGGAATCTTTGAAATGTTTCATCGTTTTAGAAATATAGTGCTTTCAAATTTGAGACATTTACAATGGGGCTCAATGGCAGATATTGGCACGTCAAAAAAGCACTTTCACCTAGAAACTCCATTCACACTTTTTATAATTCAGCTTTCTGTGGAGACACATGCTGGAACTTTTTACTTTGAAATGTTTTGTAGTTTCTGAGTTATTTAGGTTAAACGCCCAATGCATTCCCAATGGCAATAGCACAAACTTTGGCATGCTACTAGTCCTACATACTTACACCTAGAAACCCCATTCAAACCTATTTAGGTTCATCTTACGGTGGACATGTTTGCCTGAAAAGGAATCTTTGAAATGTTTCATCGTTTTAGAAATATAGTGCTTTTAAATTTGAGACATTTACAATGGGGCTCAATGGCAGATATTGGCACGTCAAAAAAGCACTTTCACCTAGAAACTCCATTCACACTTTTTATAATTCAGCTTTCTGTGGAGACACATGCTGGAACTTTTTACTTTGAAATGTTTTGTAGTTTCTGAGTTATTTAAGTTAAACGCCCAATGCATTCCCAATGGCAATAGCACAAACTTTGGCATGCTACTAGTCCTACATACTTACACCTAGAAACCCCATTCAAACCTATTTAGGTTCATCTTACGGTGGACATGTTTACCTGAAAAGGAATCTTTGAAATGTTTCATCGTTTTAGAAATATAGTGCTTTCAAATTTGAGACATTTACAATGGGGCTCAATGGCAGATATTGGCACGTCAAAAAAGCACTTTCACCTAGAAACTCCATTCACACTTTTTATAATTCAGCTTTCTGTGGAGACACATGCTGGAACTTTTTACTTTGAAATGTTTTGTAGTTTCTGAGTTATTTAGGTTAAACGCCCAATGCATTCCCAATGGCAATAGCACAAACTTTGGCATGCTAGTGGTCCTACATACTTACACCTAGAAACCCCATTCAAACCTATTTAGGTTCATCTTACGGTGGACATGTTTGCCTGAAAAGGAATCTTTGAAATGTTTCATCGTTTTAGAAATATAGTGCTTTTAAATTTGAGAAATTCAGAATGGGGGTCAATGGCAGATTTTGGCAAGTAAAGATTTGAGTGGGGTTTGAACCCACAATCTCCAGATCATGCAGCCAGTGTGCAAAGTCACTGATCTACTTGCTACCTGCCACAACACAGTCTGCTGTTCCCTTTGAGTACAACATTGATACAAAAATAAAATACAAAAAATAAAATAACAGGAGATTTGTCTATTGTTTCTTTTGCTGTTGTTTATCTCTAGACGTTCGAATGTTTATGAACCACAATGGAAACAAGTCTCTGGCTCTTCTGTCATTATCTATTCGGCCTTTTAAGAACAGCATGCACAGTGGCTCACTGGGTACAGAGCCTGCCTGGGAATCAGGAGGCTGCAGGTTCAAGTCCTGGCTCTGACATAGTGTCCCAAAATCATGAAAATATGACAAAATATATTATGCCGTCCCAAATCATGGACTATAGTATGTCGTTTTTTCATGATTTTCATCTTTTTTTCAAATCCTCCAAAATCATGAAAAACGACATGCTATAGTATGCCGTCCGAAACCATGTCCATAGTATGTAGTTTTTTCATGATTTTCATCTTTTTTTCAAATAGTCCAAAATCACGACATGCTATAGTATGCCGTCCGAAAAAAATTATAACTTTGGCATGCTACTAGTCCTACATACTTACACCTAGAATCCCCATTCAAACCTATTTAGGTTCATCTTACGGTGGACATGTTTGCCTGAAAAGGAATCTTTGAAATGTTTCATAGTTTTAGAAATATAGTGCTTTAAATTTGAGAAATGTATAATGGCAGATAGTGGCACGTCAAAATCACTTTCACCTAGAAACTCCATTCACACGTTTTATAATTCAGCTTACTGTGGAGACACATGCTGGAACTTTTTACTTTGAAATGTTTTATAGTTTGAGTTATTTAACTTAAACGCCCAATGCATTCCCAATGGCAATAGCACAAACTTTGGCATGCTACTAGTCCTACATACTTACACCTAGAAACCCCATTCAAACCTATTTAGGTTCATCTTACGGTGGACATGTTTACCTGAAAAGGAATCTTTGAAATGTTTCATCGTTTTAGAAATATAGTGCTTTTAAATTTAAGACATTTACAATGGGGCTCAATGGCAGATATTGGCACGTCAAAAAATCACTTTCACCTAGAAACCCCATTCACACGTTTTATAATTCAGCTTTCTGTGGAGACACATGCTGGAACCTTTTACTTTGAAATGTTTTGTAGTTTCTGAGTTATTTAAGTTAAACGCCCAATGCATTCCCAATGGCAATAGCACAAACTTTGGCATGCTACTAGTCCTACATACTTACACCTAGAAACCCCATTCAAACCTATTTAGGTTCATCTTACGGTGGACATGTTTGCCTGAAAAGGAATCTTTGAAATGTTTCATCGTTTTAGAAATATAGTGCTTTTAAATTTAAGACATTTACAATGGGGCTCAATGGCAGATATTGGCACGTCAAAAAAGCACTTTCACCTAGAAACTCCATTCACACTTTTTATAATTCAGCTTTCTGTGGAGACACATGCTGGAACTTTTTACTTTGAAATGTTTTGTAGTTTCTGAGTTATTTAAGTTAAACGCCCAATGCATTCCCAATGGCAATAGCACAAACTTTGGCATGCTACTAGTCCTACATACTTACACCTAGAAACCCCATTCAAACCTATTTAGGTTCATCTTACGGTGGACATGTTTACCTGAAAAGGAATCTTTGAAATGTTTCATCGTTTTAGAAATATAGTGCTTTCAAATTTGAGACATTTACAATGGGGCTCAATGGCAGATATTGGCACGTCAAAAAAGCACTTTCACCTAGAAACTCCATTCACACTTTTTATAATTCAGCTTTCTGTGGAGACACATGCTGGAACTTTTTACTTTGAAATGTTTTGTAGTTTCTGAGTTATTTAGGTTAAACGCCCAATGCATTCCCAATGGCAATAGCACAAACTTTGGCATGCTAGTGGTCCTACATACTTACACCTAGAAACCCCATTCAAACCTATTTAGGTTCATCATACGGTGGACATGTTTGCCTGAAAAGGAATCTTTGAAATGTTTAATCGTTTTAGAAATATAGTGCTTTTAAATTTGAGAAATTCAGAATGGGGGTCAATGGCAGATTTTGGCAAGTAAAGATTTGAGTGGGGTTTGAACCCACAATCTCCAGATCATGCAGCCAGTGTGCAAAGTCACTGATCTACTTGCTACCTGCCACAACACAGTCTGCTGTTCCCTTTGAGTACAACATTGATACAAAAATAAAATAAAATAAATAAAATAACAGGAGATTTGTCTATTGTTTCTTTTGCTGTTGTTTATCTCTAGACGTTCGAATGTTTATGAACCACAATGGAAACAAGTCTCTGGCTCTTCTGTCATTATCTATTCGGCCTTTTAAGAACAGCATGCACAGTGGCTCACTGGGTACAGAGCCTGCCTGGGAATCAGGAGGCTGCAGGTTCAAGTCCTGTCTCTGACATAGTGTCCCAAAATCATGAAAATATGACAAAATATATTATGCCGTCCCAAACCATGGACTATAGTATGTCGTTTTTTCATGATTTTCATCTTTTTTTCAAATCCTCCAAAATCATGAAAAACGACATGCTATAGTATGCCGTCCGAAACCATGTCCATAGTATGTCGTTTTTTCATGATTTTCATCTTTTTTTCAAATAGTCCAAAATCACGACATGCTATAGTATGCCGTCCGAAAAAAATTATAACTTTGGCATGCTACTAGTCCTACATACTTACACCTAGAATCCCCATTCAAACCTATTTAGGTTCATCTTACGGTGGACATGTTTGCCTGAAAAGGAATCTTTGAAATGTTTCATAGCTTTAGAAATATAGTGCTTTAAATTTGAGAAATGTATAATGGCAGATAGTGGCACGTCAAAATCACTTTCACCTAGAAACTCCATTCACACGTTTTATAATTCAGCTTACTGTGGAGACACATGCTGGAACTTTTTACTTTGAAATGTTTTGTAGTTTCTGAGTTATTTAACTTAAACGCCCAATGCATTCCCAATGGCAATAGCACAAACGTTGGCATGCTACTAGTCCTACATACTTACACCTAGAAACCCCATTCAAACCTATTTAGGTTCATCTTACGGTGGACATGTTTGCCTGAAAAGGAATCTTTGAAATGTTTCATCGTTTTAGAAATATAGTGCTTTTAAATTTGAGACATTTACAATGGGGCTCAATGGCAGATATTGGCACGTCAAAAAAGCACTTTCACCTAGAAACTCCATTCACACTTTTTATAATTCAGCTTTCTGTGGAGACACATGCTGGAACTTTTTACTTTTAAATGTTTTGTAGTTTCTGAGTTATTTAAGTTAAACGCCCAATGCATTCCCCATGGCAATAGCACAAACTTTGGCATGCTACTAGTCCTACATACTTACACCTAGAAACCCCATTCAAACCTATTTAGGTTCATCCTACGGTGGACATGTTTGCCTGAAAATGAATCTTTGAAATGTTTCATCGTTTTAGAAATATAGTGCTTTTAAATTTAAGACATTTACAATGGGGCTCAATGGCAGATATTGGCACGTCAAAAAAGCACTTTCACCTAGAAACTCCATTCACACTTTTTATAATTCAGCTTTCTGTGGAGACACATGCTGGAACTTTTTACTTTGAAATGTTTTGTAGTTTCTGAGTTATTTAAGTTAAACGCCCAATGCATTCCCAATGGCAATAGCACAAACTTTGGCATGCTACTAGTCCTACATACTTACACCTAGAAACCCCATTCAAACCTATTTAGGTTCATCTTACGGTGGACATGTTTACCTGAAAAGGAATCTTTGAAATGTTTCATCGTTTTAGAAATATAGTGCTTTCAAATTTGAGACATTTACAATGGGGCTCAATGGCAGATATTGGCACGTCAAAAAAGCACTTTCACCTAGAAACTCCATTCACACTTTTTATAATTCAGCTTTCTGTGGAGACACATGCTGGAACTTTTTACTTTGAAATGTTTTGTAGTTTCTGAGTTATTTAGGTTAAACGCCCAATGCATTCCCAATGGCAATAGCACAAACTTTGGCATGCTACTAGTCCTACATACTTACACCTAGAAACCCCATTCAAACCTATTTAGGTTCATCTTACGGTGGACATGTTTGCCTGAAATGGAATCTTTGAAATGTTTCATCGTTTTAGAAATATAGTGCTTTTAAATTTGAGACATTTACAATGGGGCTCAATGGCAGATATTGGCACGTCAAAAAAGCACTTTCACCTAGAAACTCCATTCACACGTTTTATAATTCAGCTTTCTGTGGAGACACATGCTGGAACTTTTTACTTTGAAATGTTTTGTAGTTTCTGAGTTATTTAAGTTAAACGCCCAATGCATTCCCAATGGCAATAGCACAAACTTTGGCATGCTACTAGTCCTACATACTTACACCTAGAAACCCCATTCAAACCTATTTAGGTTCATCTTACGGTGGACATGTTTGCCTGAAAAGGAATCTTTGAAATGTTTCATCGTTTTAGAAATATAGTGCTTTTAAATTTAAGACATTTACAATGGGGCTCAATGGCAGATATTGGCACGTCAAAAAATCACTTTCACCTAGAAACTCCATTCACACGTTTTATAATTCAGCTTTCTGTGGAGACACATGCTGGAACTTTTTACTTTGAAATGTTTTGTAGTTTCTGAGTTATTTAAGTTAAACGCCCAATGCATTCCCAATGGCAATAGCACAAACTTTGGCATGCTACTAGTCCTACATACTTACACCTAGAAACCCCATTCAAACCTATTTAGGTTCATCTTACGGTGGACATGTTTACCTGAAAAGGAATCTTTGAAATGTTTCATCGTTTTAGAAATATAGTGCTTTCAAATTTGAGACATTTACAATGGGGCTCAATGGCAGATATTGGCACGTCAAAAAAGCACTTTCACCTAGAAACTCCATTCACACTTTTTATAATTCAGCTTTCTGTGGAGACACATGCTGGAACTTTTTACTTTGAAATGTTTTGTAGTTTCTGAGTTATTTAAGTTAAACGCCCAATGCATTCCCAATGGCAATAGCACAAACTTTGGCATGCTACTAGTCCTACATACTTACACCTAGAAACCCCATTCAAACCTATTTAGGTTCATCCTACGGTGGACATGTTTGCCTGAAAAGGAATCTTTGAAATGTTTCATCGTTTTAGAAATATAGTGCTTTTAAATTTAAGACATTTACAATGGGGCTCAATGGCAGATATTGGCACGTCAAAAAAGCACTTTCACCTAGAAACTCCATTCACACTTTTTATAATTCAGCTTTCTGTGGAGACACATGCTGGAACTTTTTACTTTGAAATGTTTTGTAGTTTCTGAGTTATTTAAGTTAAACGCCCAATGCATTCCCAATGGCAATAGCACAAACTTTGGCATGCTACTAGTCCTACATACTTACACCTAGAAACCCCATTCAAACCTATTTAGGTTCATCTTACGGTGGACATGTTTACCTGAAAAGGAATCTTTGAAATGTTTCATCGTTTTAGAAATATAGTGCTTTCAAATTTGAGACATTTACAATGGGGCTCAATGGCAGATATTGGCACGTCAAAAAAGCACTTTCACCTAGAAACTCCATTCACACTTTTTATAATTCAGCTTTCTGTGGAGACACATGCTGGAACTTTTTACTTTGAAATGTTTTGTAGTTTCTGAGTTATTTAGGTTAAACGCCCAATGCATTCCCAATGGCAATAGCACAAACTTTGGCATGCTAGTGGTCCTACATACTTACACCTAGAAACCCCATTCAAACCTATTTAGGTTCATCTTACGGTGGACATGTTTGCCTGAAAAGGAATCTTTGAAATGTTTCATCGTTTTAGAAATATAGTGCTTTTAAATTTGAGAAATTCAGAATGGGGGTCAATGGCAGATTTTGGCAAGTAAAGATTTGAGTGGGGTTTGAACCCACAATCTCCAGATCATGCAGACAGTGTGCAAAGTCACTGATCTACTTGCTACCTGCCACAACACAGTCTGCTGTTCCCTTTGAGTACAACATTGATACAAAAATAAAATACAAAAAATAAAATAACAGGAGATTTGTCTATTGTTTCTTTTGCTGTTGTTTATCTCTAGACGTTCGAATGTTTATGAACCACAATGGAAACAAGTCTCTGGCGCTTCTGTCATTATCTATTCGGCCTTTTAAGAACAGCATGCACAGTGGCTCACTGGGTACAGAGCCTGCCTGGGAATCAGGAGGCTGCAGGTTCAAGTCCTGGCTCTGACATAGTGTCCCAAAATCATGAAAATATGACAAAATATATTATGCCGTCCCAAACCATGGACTGTAGTATGTCGTTTTTTCATGATTTTCATCTTTTTTTCAAATCCTCCAAAATCATGAAAAACGACATGCTATAGTATGCCGTCTGAAACCATGTCCATAGTATGTCGTTTTTTCATGATTTTCATATTTTTTTCAAATAGTCCAAAATCACGAAAAACGACATGCTTTAGTATGCCGTCCGAAAAAAATTATAACTTTGGCATGCTACTAGTCCTACATACTTACACCTAGAATCCCCATTCAAACCTATTTAGGTTCATCTTACGGTGGACATGTTTGCCTGAAAAGGAATCTTTGAAATGTTTCATAGTTTTAGAAATATAGTGCTTTAAATTTGAGAAATGTATAATGGCAGATAGTGGCACGTCAAAATCACTTTCACCTAGAAACTCCATTCACACGTTTTATAATTCAGCTTACTGTGGAGACACATGCTGGAACTTTTTACTTTGAAATGTTTTCTAGTTTCTGAGTTATTTAACTTAAACGCCCAATGCATTCCCAATGGCAATAGCACAAACTTTGGCATGCTACTAGTCCTACATACTTACACCTAGAAACCCCATTCAAACCTATTTAGGTTCATCTTACGGTGGACATGTTTGCCTGAAAAGGAATCTTTGAAATGTTTCATCGTTTTAGAAATATAGTGCTTTTAAATTTGAGACATTTACAATGGGGCTCAATGGCAGATATTGGCACGTCAAAAAAGCACTTTCACCTAGAAACTCCATTCACACTTTTTATAATTCAGCTTTCTGTGGAGACACATGCTGGAACTTTTTACTTTGAAATGTTTTGTAGTTTCTGAGTTATTTAAGTTAAACGCCCAATGCATTCCCAATGGCAATAGCACAAACTTTGGCATGCTACTAGTCCTACATACTTACACCTAGAAACCCCATTCAAACCTATTTAGGTTCATCTTACGGTGGACATGTTTGCCTGAAAAGGAATCTTTGAAATGTTTCATCGTTTTAGAAATATAGTGCTTTTAAATTTGAGACATTTACAATGGGGCTCAATGGCAGATATTGGCACGTCAAAAAAGCACTTTCACCTAGAAACTCCATTCACACTTTTTATAATTCAGCTTTCTGTGGAGACACATGCTGGAACTTTTTACTTTGAAATGTTTTGTAGTTTCTGAGTTATTTAAGTTAAACGCCCAATGCATTCCCAATGGCAATAGCACAAACTTTGGCATGCTACTAGTCCTACATACTTACACCTAGAAACCCCATTCAAACCTATTTAGGTTCATCTTACGGTGGACATGTTTGCCTGAAAAGGAATCTTTGAAATGTTTCATCGTTTTAGAAATATAGTGCTTTTAAATTTAAGACATTTACAATGGGGCTCAATGGCAGATATTGGCACGTCAAAAAATCACTTTCACCTAGAAACTCCATTCACACGTTTTATAATTCAGCTTTCTGTGGAGACACATGCTGGAACTTTTTACTTTGAAATGTTTTGTAGTTTCTGAGTTATTTAAGTTAAACGCCCAATGCATTCCCAATGGCAATAGCACAAACTTTGGCATGCTACTAGTCCTACATACTTACACCTAGAAACCCCATTCAAACCTATTTAGGTTCATCTTACGGTGGACATGTTTACCTGAAAAGGAATCTTTGAAATGTTTCATCGTTTTAGAAATATAGTGCTTTCAAATTTGAGACATTTACAATGGGGCTCAATGGCAGATATTGGCACGTCAAAAAGCACTTTCACCTAGAAACTCCATTCACACTTTTTATAATTCAGCTTTCTGTGGAGACACATGCTGGAACTTTTTACTTTGAAATGTTTTGTAGTTTCTGATTTTTTTAGGTTAAACGCCCAATGCATTCCCAATGGCAATAGCACAAACTTTGGCATGCTAGTGGTCCTACATACTTACACCTAGAAACCCCATTCAAACCTATTTAGGTTCATCATACGGTGGACATGTTTGCCTGAAAAGGAATCTTTGAAATGTTTAATCGTTTTAGAAATATAGTGCTTTTAAATTTGAGAAATTCAGAATGGGGGTCAATGGCAGATTTTGGCAAGTAAAGATTTGAGTGGGGTTTGAACCCACAATCTCCAGATCATGCAGACAGTGTGCAAAGTCACTGATCTACTTGCTACCTGCCACAACACAGTCTGCTGTTCCCTTTGAGTACAACATTGATACAAAAATAAAATACAAAAAATAAAATAACAGGAGATTTGTCTATTGTTTCTTTTGCTGTTGTTTATCTCTAGACGTTCGAATGTTTATGAACCACAATGGAAACAAGTCTCTGGCGCTTCTGTCATTATCTATTCGGCCTTTTAAGAACAGCATGCACAGTGGCTCACTGGGTACAGAGCCTGCCTGGGAATCAGGAGGCTGCAGGTTCAAGTCCTGGCTCTGACATAGTGTCCCAAAATCATGAAAATATGACAAAATATATTATGCCGTCCCAAACCATGGACTGTAGTATGTATTTTTTTCATGATTTTCATCTTTTTTTCAAATCCTCCAAAATCATGAAAAACGACATGCTATAGTATGCCGTCTGAAACCATGTCCATAGTATGTCGTTTTTTCATGATTTTCATATTTTTTTCAAATAGTCCAAAATCACGAAAAACTACATGCTATAGTATGCCGTCCGAAAAAAATTATAACTTTGGCATGCTACTAGTCCTACATACTTACACCTAGAATCCCCATTCAAACCTATTTAGGTTCATCTTACGGTGGACATGTTTGCCTGAAAAGGAATCTTTGAAATGTTTCATAGTTTTAGAAATATAGTGCTTTAAATTTGAGAAATGTATAATGGCAGATAGTGGCACGTCAAAATCACTTTCACCTAGAAACTCCATTCACACGTTTTATAATTCAGCTTACTGTGGAGACACATGCTGGAACTTTTTACTTTGAAATGTTTTGTAGTTTCTGAGTTATTTAACTTAAACGCCCAATGCATTCCCAATAGCAATAGCACAAACTTTGGCATGCTACTAGTCCTACATACATACACCTAGAAACCCCATTCAAACCTATTTAGGTTCATCTTACGGTGGACATGTTTGCCTGAAAAGGAATCTTTGAAATGTTTCATCGTTTTAGAAATATAGTGCTTTTAAATTTTAGACATTTACAATGGGGCTCAATGGCAGATATTGGCACGTCAAAAAAGCACTTTCACCTAGAAACTCCATTCACACTTTTTATAATTCAGCTTTCTGTGGAGACACATGCTGGAACTTTTTACTTTGAAATGTTTTGTAGTTTCTGAGTTATTTAAGTTAAACGCCCAATGCATTCCCAATGGCAATAGCACAAACTTTGGCATGCTACTAGTCCTACATACTTACACCTAGAAACCCCATTCAAACCTATTTAGGTTCATCTTACGGTGGACATGTTTGCCTGAAAAGGAATCTTTGAAATGTTTCATCGTTTTAGAAATATAGTGCTTTTAAATTTAAGACATTTACAATGGGGCTCAATGGCAGATATTGGCACGTCAAAAAATCACTTTCACCTAGAAACTCCATTCACACGTTTTATAATTCAGCTTTCTGTGGAGACACATGCTGGAACTTTTTACTTTGAAATGTTTTGTAGTTTCTGAGTTATTTAAGTTAAACGCCCAATGCATTCCCAATGGCAATAGCACAAACTTTGGCATGCTACTAGTCCTACATACTTACACCTAGAAACCCCATTCAAACCTATTTAGGTTCATCTTACGGTGGACATGTTTGCCTGAAAAGGAATCTTTGAAATGTTTCATCGTTTTAGAAATATAGTGCTTTTAAATTTAAGACATTTACAATGGGGCTCAATGGCAGATATTGGCACGTCAAAAAAGCACTTTCACCTAGAAACTCCATTCACACTTTTTATAATTCAGCTTTCTGTGGAGACACATGCTGGAACTTTTTACTTTGAAATGTTTTGTAGTTTCTGAGTTATTTAAGTTAAACGCCCAATGCATTCCCAATGGCAATAGCACAAACTTTGGCATGCTACTAGTCCTACATACTTACACCTAGAAACCCCATTCAAACCTATTTAGGTTCATCTTACGGTGGACATGTTTACCTGAAAAGGAATCTTTGAAATGTTTCATCGTTTTAGAAATATAGTGCTTTCAAATTTGAGACATTTACAATGGGGCTCAATGGCAGATATTGGCACGTCAAAAAAGCACTTTCACCTAGAAACTCCATTCACACTTTTTATAATTCAGCTTTCTGTGGAGACACATGCTGGAACTTTTTACTTTGAAATGTTTTGTAGTTTCTGATTTTTTTAGGTTAAACGCCCAATGCATTCCCAATGGCAATAGCACAAACTTTGGCATGCTAGTGGTCCTACATACTTACACCTAGAAACCCCATTCAAACCTATTTAGGTTCATCATACGGTGGACATGTTTGCCTGAAAAGGAATCTTTGAAATGTTTAATCGTTTTAGAAATATAGTGCTTTTAAATTTGAGAAATTCAGAATGGGGGTCAATGGCAGATTTTGGCAAGTAAAGATTTGAGTGGGGTTTGAACCCACAATCTCCAGATCATGCAGACAGTGTGCAAAGTCACTGATCTACTTGCTACCTGCCACAACACAGTCTGCTGTTCCCTTTGAGTACAACATTGATACAAAAATAAAATACAAAAAATAAAATAACAGGAGATTTGTCTATTGTTTCTTTTGCTGTTGTTTATCTCTAGACGTTCGAATGTTTATGAACCACAATGGAAACAAGTCTCTGGCTCTTCTGTCATTATCTATTCGGCCTTTTAAGAACAGCATGCACAGTGGCTCACTGGGTACAGAGCCTGCCTGGGAATCAGGAGGCTGCAGGTTCAAGTCCTGGCTCTGACATAGTGTCCCAAAATCATGAAAATATGACAAAATATATTATGCCGTCCCAAACCATGGACTATAGTATGTCGTTTTTTCATGATTTTCATCTTTTTTTCAAATCCTCCAAAATCATGAAAAACGACATGCTATAGTATGCCGTCCGAAACCATGTCCATAGTATGTCGTTTTTTCATGATTTTCATATTTTTTTCAAATAGTCCAAAATCACGAAAAACGACATGCTATAGTATGCCGTCCGAAAAAAATTATAACTTTGGCATGCTACTAGTCCTACATACTTACACCTAGAAACCCCATTCAAACCTATTTAGGTTCATCTTACGGTGGACATGTTTACCTGAAAAGGAATCTTTGAAATGTTTCATCGTTTTAGAAATATAGTGCTTTCAAATTTGAGACATTTACAATGGGGCTCAATGGCAGATATTGGCACGTCAAAAAAGCACTTTCACCTAGAAACTCCATTCACACTTTTTATAATTCAGCTTTCTGTGGAGACACATGCTGGAACTTTTTACTTTGAAATGTTTTGTAGTTTCTGAGTTATTTAGGTTAAACGCCCAATGCATTCCCAATGGCAATAGCACAAACTTTGGCATGCTACTAGTCCTACATACTTACACCTAGAAACCCCATTCAAACCTATTTAGGTTCATCTTACGGTGGACATGTTTGCCTGAAAAGGAATCTTTGAAATGTTTCATCGTTTTAGAAATATAGTGCTTTTAAATTTGAGACATTTACAATGGGGCTCAATGGCAGATATTGGCACGTCAAAAAAGCACTTTCACCTAGAAACTCCATTCACACTTTTTATAATTCAGCTTTCTGTGGAGACACATGCTGGAACTTTTTACTTTGAAATGTTTTGTAGTTTCTGAGTTATTTAAGTTAAACGCCCAATGCATTCCCAATGGCAATAGCACAAACTTTGGCATGCTACTAGTCCTACATACTTACACCTAGAAACCCCATTCAAACCTATTTAGGTTCATCTTACGGTGGACATGTTTGCCTGAAAAGGAATCTTTGAAATGTTTCATCGTTTTAGAAATATAGTGCTTTTAAATTTGAGACATTTACAATGGGGCTCAATGGCAGATATTGGCACGTCAAAAAAGCACTTTCACCTAGAAACTCCATTCACACTTTTTATAATTCAGCTTTCTGTGGAGACACATGCTGGAACTTTTTACTTTGAAATGTTTTGTAGTTTCTGAGTTATTTAAGTTAAACGCCCAATGCATTCCCAATGGCAATAGCACAAACTTTGGCATGCTACTAGTCCTACATACTTACACCTAGAAACCCCATTCAAACCTATTTAGGTTCATCTTACGGTGGACATGTTTACCTGAAAAGGAATCTTTGAAATGTTTCATCGTTTTAGAAATATAGTGCTTTCAAATTTGAGACATTTACAATGGGGCTCAATGGCAGATATTGGCACGTCAAAAAAGCACTTTCACCTAGAAACTCCATTCACACTTTTTATAATTCAGCTTTCTGTGGAGACACATGCTGGAACTTTTTACTTTGAAATGTTTTGTAGTTTCTGAGTTATTTAGGTTAAACGCCCAATGCATTCCCAATGGCAATAGCACAAACTTTGGCATGCTAGTGGTCCTACATACTTACACCTAGAAACCCCATTCAAACCTATTTAGGTTCATCATACGGTGGACATGTTTGCCTGAAAAGGAATCTTTGAAATGTTTAATCGTTTTAGAAATATAGTGCTTTTAAATTTGAGACATTTACAATGGGGCTCAATGGCAGATATTGGCACGTCAAAAAAGCACTTTCACCTAGAAACTCCATTCACACTTTTTATAATTCAGCTTTCTGTGGAGACACATGCTGGAACTTTTTACTTTGAAATGTTTTGTAGTTTCTGAGTTATTTAAGTTAAACGCCCAATGCATTCCCAATGGCAATAGCACAAACTTTGGCATGCTACTAGTCCTACATACTTACACCTAGAAACCCCATTCAAACCTATTTAGGTTCATCTTACGGTGGACATGTTTGCCTGAAAAGGAATCTTTGAAATGTTTCATCGTTTTAGAAATATAGTGCTTTTAAATTTAAGACATTTACAATGGGGCTCAATGGCAGATATTGGCACGTCAAAAAATCACTTTCACCTAGAAACTCCATTCACACGTTTTATAATTCAGCTTTCTGTGGAGACACATGCTGGAACTTTTTACTTTGAAATGTTTTGTAGTTTCTGAGTTATTTAAGTTAAACGCCCAATGCATTCCCAATGGCAATAGCACAAACTTTGGCATGCTACTAGTCCTACATACTTACACCTAGAAACCCCATTCAAACCTATTTAGGTTCATCTTACGGTGGACATGTTTGCCTGAAAAGGAATCTTTGAAATGTTTCATCGTTTTAGAAATATAGTGCTTTTAAATTTAAGACATTTACAATGGGGCTCAATGGCAGATATTGGCACGTCAAAAAAGCACTTTCACCTAGAAACTCCATTCACACTTTTTATAATTCAGCTTTCTGTGGAGACACATGCTGGAACTTTTTACTTTGAAATGTTTTGTAGTTTCTGAGTTATTTAAGTTAAACGCCCAATGCATTCCCAATGGCAATAGCACAAACTTTGGCATGCTACTAGTCCTACATACTTACACCTAGAAACCCCATTCAAACCTATTTAGGTTCATCTTACGGTGGACATGTTTACCTGAAAAGGAATCTTTGAAATGTTTCATCGTTTTAGAAATATAGTGCTTTCAAATTTGAGACATTTACAATGGGGCTCAATGGCAGATATTGGCACGTCAAAAAAGCACTTTCACCTAGAAACTCCATTCACACTTTTTATAATTCAGCTTTCTGTGGAGACACATGCTGGAACTTTTTACTTTGAAATGTTTTGTAGTTTCTGATTTTTTTAGGTTAAACGCCCAATGCATTCCCAATGGCAATAGCACAAACTTTGGCATGCTAGTGGTCCTACATACTTACACCTAGAAACCCCATTCAAACCTATTTAGGTTCATCATACGGTGGACATGTTTGCCTGAAAAGGAATCTTTGAAATGTTTAATCGTTTTAGAAATATAGTGCTTTTAAATTTGAGAAATTCAGAATGGGGGTCAATGGCAGATTTTGGCAAGTAAAGATTTGAGTGGGGTTTGAACCCACAATCTCCAGATCATGCAGACAGTGTGCAAAGTCACTGATCTACTTGCTACCTGCCACAACACAGTCTGCTGTTCCCTTTGAGTACAACATTGATACAAAAATAAAATACAAAAAATAAAATAACAGGAGATTTGTCTATTGTTTCTTTTGCTGTTGTTTATCTCTAGACGTTCGAATGTTTATGAACCACAATGGAAACAAGTCTCTGGCTCTTCTGTCATTATCTATTCGGCCTTTTAAGAACAGCATGCACAGTGGCTCACTGGGTACAGAGCCTGCCTGGGAATCAGGAGGCTGCAGGTTCAAGTCCTGGCTCTGACATAGTGTCCCAAAATCATGAAAATATGACAAAATATATTATGCCGTCCCAAACCATGGACTATAGTATGTCGTTTTTTCATGATTTTCATCTTTTTTTCAAATCCTCCAAAATCATGAAAAACGACATGCTATAGTATGCCGTCCGAAACCATGTCCATAGTATGTCGTTTTTTCATGATTTTCATATTTTTTTCAAATAGTCCAAAATCACGAAAAACGACATGCTATAGTATGCCGTCCGAAAAAAATTATAACTTTGGCATGCTACTAGTCCTACATACTTACACCTAGAAACCCCATTCAAACCTATTTAGGTTCATCTTACGGTGGACATGTTTACCTGAAAAGGAATCTTTGAAATGTTTCATCGTTTTAGAAATATAGTGCTTTCAAATTTGAGACATTTACAATGGGGCTCAATGGCAGATATTGGCACGTCAAAAAAGCACTTTCACCTAGAAACTCCATTCACACTTTTTATAATTCAGCTTTCTGTGGAGACACATGCTGGAACTTTTTACTTTGAAATGTTTTGTAGTTTCTGAGTTATTTAGGTTAAACGCCCAATGCATTCCCAATGGCAATAGCACAAACTTTGGCATGCTACTAGTCCTACATACTTACACCTAGAAACCCCATTCAAACCTATTTAGGTTCATCTTACGGTGGACATGTTTGCCTGAAAAGGAATCTTTGAAATGTTTCATCGTTTTAGAAATATAGTGCTTTTAAATTTGAGACATTTACAATGGGGCTCAATGGCAGATATTGGCACGTCAAAAAAGCACTTTCACCTAGAAACTCCATTCACACTTTTTATAATTCAGCTTTCTGTGGAGACACATGCTGGAACTTTTTACTTTGAAATGTTTTGTAGTTTCTGAGTTATTTAAGTTAAACGCCCAATGCATTCCCAATGGCAATAGCACAAACTTTGGCATGCTACTAGTCCTACATACTTACACCTAGAAACCCCATTCAAACCTATTTAGGTTCATCTTACGGTGGACATGTTTGCCTGAAAAGGAATCTTTGAAATGTTTCATCGTTTTAGAAATATAGTGCTTTTAAATTTGAGACATTTACAATGGGGCTCAATGGCAGATATTGGCACGTCAAAAAAGCACTTTCACCTAGAAACTCCATTCACACTTTTTATAATTCAGCTTTCTGTGGAGACACATGCTGGAACTTTTTACTTTGAAATGTTTTGTAGTTTCTGAGTTATTTAAGTTAAACGCCCAATGCATTCCCAATGGCAATAGCACAAACTTTGGCATGCTACTAGTCCTACATACTTACACCTAGAAACCCCATTCAAACCTATTTAGGTTCATCTTACGGTGGACATGTTTACCTGAAAAGGAATCTTTGAAATGTTTCATCGTTTTAGAAATATAGTGCTTTCAAATTTGAGACATTTACAATGGGGCTCAATGGCAGATATTGGCACGTCAAAAAAGCACTTTCACCTAGAAACTCCATTCACACTTTTTATAATTCAGCTTTCTGTGGAGACACATGCTGGAACTTTTTACTTTGAAATGTTTTGTAGTTTCTGAGTTATTTAGGTTAAACGCCCAATGCATTCCCAATGGCAATAGCACAAACTTTGGCATGCTAGTGGTCCTACATACTTACACCTAGAAACCCCATTCAAACCTATTTAGGTTCATCATACGGTGGACATGTTTGCCTGAAAAGGAATCTTTGAAATGTTTAATCGTTTTAGAAATATAGTGCTTTTAAATTTGAGACATTTACAATGGGGCTCAATGGCAGATATTGGCACGTCAAAAAAGCACTTTCACCTAGAAACTCCATTCACACTTTTTATAATTCAGCTTTCTGTGGAGACACATGCTGGAACTTTTTACTTTGAAATGTTTTGTAGTTTCTGAGTTATTTAAGTTAAACGCCCAATGCATTCCCAATGGCAATAGCACAAACTTTGGCATGCTACTAGTCCTACATACTTACACCTAGAAACCCCATTCAAACCTATTTAGGTTCATCTTACGGTGGACATGTTTGCCTGAAAAGGAATCTTTGAAATGTTTCATCGTTTTAGAAATATAGTGCTTTTAAATTTAAGACATTTACAATGGGGCTCAATGGCAGATATTGGCACGTCAAAAAATCACTTTCACCTAGAAACTCCATTCACACGTTTTATAATTCAGCTTTCTGTGGAGACACATGCTGGAACTTTTTACTTTGAAATGTTTTGTAGTTTCTGAGTTATTTAAGTTAAACGCCCAATGCATTCCCAATGGCAATAGCACAAACTTTGGCATGCTACTAGTCCTACATACTTACACCTAGAAACCCCATTCAAACCTATTTAGGTTCATCTTACGGTGGACATGTTTGCCTGAAAAGGAATCTTTGAAATGTTTCATCGTTTTAGAAATATAGTGCTTTTAAATTTAAGACATTTACAATGGGGCTCAATGGCAGATATTGGCACGTCAAAAAAGCACTTTCACCTAGAAACTCCATTCACACTTTTTATAATTCAGCTTTCTGTGGAGACACATGCTGGAACTTTTTACTTTGAAATGTTTTGTAGTTTCTGAGTTATTTAAGTTAAACGCCCAATGCATTCCCAATGGCAATAGCACAAACTTTGGCATGCTACTAGTCCTACATACTTACACCTAGAAACCCCATTCAAACCTATTTAGGTTCATCTTACGGTGGACATGTTTACCTGAAAAGGAATCTTTGAAATGTTTCATCGTTTTAGAAATATAGTGCTTTCAAATTTGAGACATTTACAATGGGGCTCAATGGCAGATATTGGCACGTCAAAAAAGCACTTTCACCTAGAAACTCCATTCACACTTTTTATAATTCAGCTTTCTGTGGAGACACATGCTGGAACTTTTTACTTTGAAATGTTTTGTAGTTTCTGATTTTTTTAGGTTAAACGCCCAATGCATTCCCAATGGCAATAGCACAAACTTTGGCATGCTAGTGGTCCTACATACTTACACCTAGAAACCCCATTCAAACCTATTTAGGTTCATCATACGGTGGACATGTTTGCCTGAAAAGGAATCTTTGAAATGTTTAATCGTTTTAGAAATATAGTGCTTTTAAATTTGAGAAATTCAGAATGGGGGTCAATGGCAGATTTTGGCAAGTAAAGATTTGAGTGGGGTTTGAACCCACAATCTCCAGATCATGCAGACAGTGTGCAAAGTCACTGATCTACTTGCTACCTGCCACAACACAGTCTGCTGTTCCCTTTGAGTACAACATTGATACAAAAATAAAATACAAAAAATAAAATAACAGGAGATTTGTCTATTGTTTCTTTTGCTGTTGTTTATCTCTAGACGTTCGAATGTTTATGAACCACAATGGAAACAAGTCTCTGGCTCTTCTGTCATTATCTATTCGGCCTTTTAAGAACAGCATGCACAGTGGCTCACTGGGTACAGAGCCTGCCTGGGAATCAGGAGGCTGCAGGTTCAAGTCCTGGCTCTGACATAGTGTCCCAAAATCATGAAAATATGACAAAATATATTATGCCGTCCCAAACCATGGACTATAGTATGTCGTTTTTTCATGATTTTCATCTTTTTTTCAAATCCTCCAAAATCATGAAAAACGACATGCTATAGTATGCCGTCCGAAACCATGTCCATAGTATGTCGTTTTTTCATGATTTTCATATTTTTTTCAAATAGTCCAAAATCACGAAAAACGACATGCTATAGTATGCCGTCCGAAAAAAATTATAACTTTGGCATGCTACTAGTCCTACATACTTACACCTAGAAACCCCATTCAAACCTATTTAGGTTCATCTTACGGTGGACATGTTTACCTGAAAAGGAATCTTTGAAATGTTTCATCGTTTTAGAAATATAGTGCTTTCAAATTTGAGACATTTACAATGGGGCTCAATGGCAGATATTGGCACGTCAAAAAAGCACTTTCACCTAGAAACTCCATTCACACTTTTTATAATTCAGCTTTCTGTGGAGACACATGCTGGAACTTTTTACTTTGAAATGTTTTGTAGTTTCTGAGTTATTTAGGTTAAACGCCCAATGCATTCCCAATGGCAATAGCACAAACTTTGGCATGCTACTAGTCCTACATACTTACACCTAGAAACCCCATTCAAACCTATTTAGGTTCATCTTACGGTGGACATGTTTGCCTGAAAAGGAATCTTTGAAATGTTTCATCGTTTTAGAAATATAGTGCTTTTAAATTTGAGACATTTACAATGGGGCTCAATGGCAGATATTGGCACGTCAAAAAAGCACTTTCACCTAGAAACTCCATTCACACTTTTTATAATTCAGCTTTCTGTGGAGACACATGCTGGAACTTTTTACTTTGAAATGTTTTGTAGTTTCTGAGTTATTTAAGTTAAACGCCCAATGCATTCCCAATGGCAATAGCACAAACTTTGGCATGCTACTAGTCCTACATACTTACACCTAGAAACCCCATTCAAACCTATTTAGGTTCATCTTACGGTGGACATGTTTGCCTGAAAAGGAATCTTTGAAATGTTTCATCGTTTTAGAAATATAGTGCTTTTAAATTTGAGACATTTACAATGGGGCTCAATGGCAGATATTGGCACGTCAAAAAAGCACTTTCACCTAGAAACTCCATTCACACTTTTTATAATTCAGCTTTCTGTGGAGACACATGCTGGAACTTTTTACTTTGAAATGTTTTGTAGTTTCTGAGTTATTTAAGTTAAACGCCCAATGCATTCCCAATGGCAATAGCACAAACTTTGGCATGCTACTAGTCCTACATACTTACACCTAGAAACCCCATTCAAACCTATTTAGGTTCATCTTACGGTGGACATGTTTACCTGAAAAGGAATCTTTGAAATGTTTCATCGTTTTAGAAATATAGTGCTTTCAAATTTGAGACATTTACAATGGGGCTCAATGGCAGATATTGGCACGTCAAAAAAGCACTTTCACCTAGAAACTCCATTCACACTTTTTATAATTCAGCTTTCTGTGGAGACACATGCTGGAACTTTTTACTTTGAAATGTTTTGTAGTTTCTGAGTTATTTAGGTTAAACGCCCAATGCATTCCCAATGGCAATAGCACAAACTTTGGCATGCTAGTGGTCCTACATACTTACACCTAGAAACCCCATTCAAACCTATTTAGGTTCATCATACGGTGGACATGTTTGCCTGAAAAGGAATCTTTGAAATGTTTAATCGTTTTAGAAATATAGTGCTTTTAAATTTGAGACATTTACAATGGGGCTCAATGGCAGATATTGGCACGTCAAAAAAGCACTTTCACCTAGAAACTCCATTCACACTTTTTATAATTCAGCTTTCTGTGGAGACACATGCTGGAACTTTTTACTTTGAAATGTTTTGTAGTTTCTGAGTTATTTAAGTTAAACGCCCAATGCATTCCCAATGGCAATAGCACAAACTTTGGCATGCTACTAGTCCTACATACTTACACCTAGAAACCCCATTCAAACCTATTTAGGTTCATCTTACGGTGGACATGTTTACCTGAAAAGGAATCTTTGAAATGTTTCATCGTTTTAGAAATATAGTGCTTTCAAATTTGAGACATTTACAATGGGGCTCAATGGCAGATATTGGCACGTCAAAAAAGCACTTTCACCTAGAAACTCCATTCACACTTTTTATAATTCAGCTTTCTGTGGAGACACATGCTGGAACTTTTTACTTTGAAATGTTTTGTAGTTTCTGAGTTATTTAGGTTAAACGCCCAATGCATTCCCAATGGCAATAGCACAAACTTTGGCATGCTAGTGGTCCTACATACTTACACCTAGAAACCCCATTCAAACCTATTTAGGTTCATCTTACGGTGGACATGTTTGCCTGAAAAGGAATCTTTGAAATGTTTCATCGTTTTAGAAATATAGTGCTTTTAAATTTGAGAAATTCAGAATGGGGGTCAATGGCAGATTTTGGCAAGTAAAGATTTGAGTGGGGTTTGAACCCACAATCTCCAGATCATGCAGCCAGTGTGCAAAGTCACTGATCTACTTGCTACCTGCCACAACACAGTCTGCTGTTCCCTTTGAGTACAACATTGATACAAAAATAAAATACAAAAAATAAAATAACAGGAGATTTGTCTATTGTTTCTTTTGCTGTTGTTTATCTCTAGACGTTCGAATGTTTATGAACCACAATGGAAACAAGTCTCTGGCTCTTCTGTCATTATCTATTCGGCCTTTTAAGAACAGCATGCACAGTGGCTCACTGGGTACAGAGCCTGCCTGGGAATCAGGAGGCTGCAGGTTCAAGTCCTGGCTCTGACATAGTGTCCCAAAATCATGAAAATATGACAAAATATATTATGCCGTCCCAAACCATGGACTATAGTATGTCGTTTTTTCATGATTTTCATCTTTTTTTCAAATCCTCCAAAATCATGAAAAACGACATGCTATAGTATGCCGTCCGAAACCATGTCCATAGTATGTAGTTTTTTCATGATTTTCATCTTTTTTTCAAATAGTCCAAAATCACGACATGCTATAGTATGCCGTCCGAAAAAAATTATAACTTTGGCATGCTACTAGTCCTACATACTTACACCTAGAATCCCCATTCAAACCTATTTAGGTTCATCTTACGGTGGACATGTTTGCCTGAAAAGGAATCTTTGAAATGTTTCATAGTTTTAGAAATATAGTGCTTTAAATTTGAGAAATGTATAATGGCAGATAGTGGCACGTCAAAATCACTTTCACCTAGAAACTCCATTCACACGTTTTATAATTCAGCTTACTGTGGAGACACATGCTGGAACTTTTTACTTTGAAATGTTTTATAGTTTGAGTTATTTAACTTAAACGCCCAATGCATTCCCAATGGCAATAGCACAAACTTTGGCATGCTACTAGTCCTACATACTTACACCTAGAAACCCCATTCAAACCTATTTAGGTTCATCTTACGGTGGACATGTTTACCTGAAAAGGAATCTTTGAAATGTTTCATCGTTTTAGAAATATAGTGCTTTTAAATTTAAGACATTTACAATGGGGCTCAATGGCAGATATTGGCACGTCAAAAAATCACTTTCACCTAGAAACCCCATTCACACGTTTTATAATTCAGCTTTCTGTGGAGACACATGCTGGAACCTTTTACTTTGAAATGTTTTGTAGTTTCTGAGTTATTTAAGTTAAACGCCCAATGCATTCCCAATGGCAATAGCACAAACTTTGGCATGCTACTAGTCCTACATACTTACACCTAGAAACCCCATTCAAACCTATTTAGGTTCATCTTACGGTGGACATGTTTGCCTGAAAAGGAATCTTTGAAATGTTTCATCGTTTTAGAAATATAGTGCTTTTAAATTTAAGACATTTACAATGGGGCTCAATGGCAGATATTGGCACGTCAAAAAAGCACTTTCACCTAGAAACTCCATTCACACTTTTTATAATTCAGCTTTCTGTGGAGACACATGCTGGAACTTTTTACTTTGAAATGTTTTGTAGTTTCTGAGTTATTTAAGTTAAACGCCCAATGCATTCCCAATGGCAATAGCACAAACTTTGGCATGCTACTAGTCCTACATACTTACACCTAGAAACCCCATTCAAACCTATTTAGGTTCATCTTACGGTGGACATGTTTACCTGAAAAGGAATCTTTGAAATGTTTCATCGTTTTAGAAATATAGTGCTTTCAAATTTGAGACATTTACAATGGGGCTCAATGGCAGATATTGGCACGTCAAAAAAGCACTTTCACCTAGAAACTCCATTCACACTTTTTATAATTCAGCTTTCTGTGGAGACACATGCTGGAACTTTTTACTTTGAAATGTTTTGTAGTTTCTGAGTTATTTAGGTTAAACGCCCAATGCATTCCCAATGGCAATAGCACAAACTTTGGCATGCTAGTGGTCCTACATACTTACACCTAGAAACCCCATTCAAACCTATTTAGGTTCATCATACGGTGGACATGTTTGCCTGAAAAGGAATCTTTGAAATGTTTAATCGTTTTAGAAATATAGTGCTTTTAAATTTGAGAAATTCAGAATGGGGGTCAATGGCAGATTTTGGCAAGTAAAGATTTGAGTGGGGTTTGAACCCACAATCTCCAGATCATGCAGCCAGTGTGCAAAGTCACTGATCTACTTGCTACCTGCCACAACACAGTCTGCTGTTCCCTTTGAGTACAACATTGATACAAAAATAAAATAAAATAAATAAAATAACAGGAGATTTGTCTATTGTTTCTTTTGCTGTTGTTTATCTCTAGACGTTCGAATGTTTATGAACCACAATGGAAACAAGTCTCTGGCTCTTCTGTCATTATCTATTCGGCCTTTTAAGAACAGCATGCACAGTGGCTCACTGGGTACAGAGCCTGCCTGGGAATCAGGAGGCTGCAGGTTCAAGTCCTGTCTCTGACATAGTGTCCCAAAATCATGAAAATATGACAAAATATATTATGCCGTCCCAAACCATGGACTATAGTATGTCGTTTTTTCATGATTTTCATCTTTTTTTCAAATCCTCCAAAATCATGAAAAACGACATGCTATAGTATGCCGTCCGAAACCATGTCCATAGTATGTCGTTTTTTCATGATTTTCATCTTTTTTTCAAATAGTCCAAAATCACGACATGCTATAGTATGCCGTCCGAAAAAAATTATAACTTTGGCATGCTACTAGTCCTACATACTTACACCTAGAATCCCCATTCAAACCTATTTAGGTTCATCTTACGGTGGACATGTTTGCCTGAAAAGGAATCTTTGAAATGTTTCATAGCTTTAGAAATATAGTGCTTTAAATTTGAGAAATGTATAATGGCAGATAGTGGCACGTCAAAATCACTTTCACCTAGAAACTCCATTCACACGTTTTATAATTCAGCTTACTGTGGAGACACATGCTGGAACTTTTTACTTTGAAATGTTTTGTAGTTTCTGAGTTATTTAACTTAAACGCCCAATGCATTCCCAATGGCAATAGCACAAACGTTGGCATGCTACTAGTCCTACATACTTACACCTAGAAACCCCATTCAAACCTATTTAGGTTCATCTTACGGTGGACATGTTTGCCTGAAAAGGAATCTTTGAAATGTTTCATCGTTTTAGAAATATAGTGCTTTTAAATTTGAGACATTTACAATGGGGCTCAATGGCAGATATTGGCACGTCAAAAAAGCACTTTCACCTAGAAACTCCATTCACACTTTTTATAATTCAGCTTTCTGTGGAGACACATGCTGGAACTTTTTACTTTTAAATGTTTTGTAGTTTCTGAGTTATTTAAGTTAAACGCCCAATGCATTCCCCATGGCAATAGCACAAACTTTGGCATGCTACTAGTCCTACATACTTACACCTAGAAACCCCATTCAAACCTATTTAGGTTCATCCTACGGTGGACATGTTTGCCTGAAAATGAATCTTTGAAATGTTTCATCGTTTTAGAAATATAGTGCTTTTAAATTTAAGACATTTACAATGGGGCTCAATGGCAGATATTGGCACGTCAAAAAAGCACTTTCACCTAGAAACTCCATTCACACTTTTTATAATTCAGCTTTCTGTGGAGACACATGCTGGAACTTTTTACTTTGAAATGTTTTGTAGTTTCTGAGTTATTTAAGTTAAACGCCCAATGCATTCCCAATGGCAATAGCACAAACTTTGGCATGCTACTAGTCCTACATACTTACACCTAGAAACCCCATTCAAACCTATTTAGGTTCATCTTACGGTGGACATGTTTACCTGAAAAGGAATCTTTGAAATGTTTCATCGTTTTAGAAATATAGTGCTTTCAAATTTGAGACATTTACAATGGGGCTCAATGGCAGATATTGGCACGTCAAAAAAGCACTTTCACCTAGAAACTCCATTCACACTTTTTATAATTCAGCTTTCTGTGGAGACACATGCTGGAACTTTTTACTTTGAAATGTTTTGTAGTTTCTGAGTTATTTAGGTTAAACGCCCAATGCATTCCCAATGGCAATAGCACAAACTTTGGCATGCTACTAGTCCTACATACTTACACCTAGAAACCCCATTCAAACCTATTTAGGTTCATCTTACGGTGGACATGTTTGCCTGAAATGGAATCTTTGAAATGTTTCATCGTTTTAGAAATATAGTGCTTTTAAATTTGAGACATTTACAATGGGGCTCAATGGCAGATATTGGCACGTCAAAAAAGCACTTTCACCTAGAAACTCCATTCACACGTTTTATAATTCAGCTTTCTGTGGAGACACATGCTGGAACTTTTTACTTTGAAATGTTTTGTAGTTTCTGAGTTATTTAAGTTAAACGCCCAATGCATTCCCAATGGCAATAGCACAAACTTTGGCATGCTACTAGTCCTACATACTTACACCTAGAAACCCCATTCAAACCTATTTAGGTTCATCTTACGGTGGACATGTTTGCCTGAAAAGGAATCTTTGAAATGTTTCATCGTTTTAGAAATATAGTGCTTTTAAATTTAAGACATTTACAATGGGGCTCAATGGCAGATATTGGCACGTCAAAAAATCACTTTCACCTAGAAACTCCATTCACACGTTTTATAATTCAGCTTTCTGTGGAGACACATGCTGGAACTTTTTACTTTGAAATGTTTTGTAGTTTCTGAGTTATTTAAGTTAAACGCCCAATGCATTCCCAATGGCAATAGCACAAACTTTGGCATGCTACTAGTCCTACATACTTACACCTAGAAACCCCATTCAAACCTATTTAGGTTCATCTTACGGTGGACATGTTTACCTGAAAAGGAATCTTTGAAATGTTTCATCGTTTTAGAAATATAGTGCTTTCAAATTTGAGACATTTACAATGGGGCTCAATGGCAGATATTGGCACGTCAAAAAAGCACTTTCACCTAGAAACTCCATTCACACTTTTTATAATTCAGCTTTCTGTGGAGACACATGCTGGAACTTTTTACTTTGAAATGTTTTGTAGTTTCTGAGTTATTTAAGTTAAACGCCCAATGCATTCCCAATGGCAATAGCACAAACTTTGGCATGCTACTAGTCCTACATACTTACACCTAGAAACCCCATTCAAACCTATTTAGGTTCATCCTACGGTGGACATGTTTGCCTGAAAAGGAATCTTTGAAATGTTTCATCGTTTTAGAAATATAGTGCTTTTAAATTTAAGACATTTACAATGGGGCTCAATGGCAGATATTGGCACGTCAAAAAAGCACTTTCACCTAGAAACTCCATTCACACTTTTTATAATTCAGCTTTCTGTGGAGACACATGCTGGAACTTTTTACTTTGAAATGTTTTGTAGTTTCTGAGTTATTTAAGTTAAACGCCCAATGCATTCCCAATGGCAATAGCACAAACTTTGGCATGCTACTAGTCCTACATACTTACACCTAGAAACCCCATTCAAACCTATTTAGGTTCATCTTACGGTGGACATGTTTACCTGAAAAGGAATCTTTGAAATGTTTCATCGTTTTAGAAATATAGTGCTTTCAAATTTGAGACATTTACAATGGGGCTCAATGGCAGATATTGGCACGTCAAAAAAGCACTTTCACCTAGAAACTCCATTCACACTTTTTATAATTCAGCTTTCTGTGGAGACACATGCTGGAACTTTTTACTTTGAAATGTTTTGTAGTTTCTGAGTTATTTAGGTTAAACGCCCAATGCATTCCCAATGGCAATAGCACAAACTTTGGCATGCTAGTGGTCCTACATACTTACACCTAGAAACCCCATTCAAACCTATTTAGGTTCATCTTACGGTGGACATGTTTGCCTGAAAAGGAATCTTTGAAATGTTTCATCGTTTTAGAAATATAGTGCTTTTAAATTTGAGAAATTCAGAATGGGGGTCAATGGCAGATTTTGGCAAGTAAAGATTTGAGTGGGGTTTGAACCCACAATCTCCAGATCATGCAGACAGTGTGCAAAGTCACTGATCTACTTGCTACCTGCCACAACACAGTCTGCTGTTCCCTTTGAGTACAACATTGATACAAAAATAAAATACAAAAAATAAAATAACAGGAGATTTGTCTATTGTTTCTTTTGCTGTTGTTTATCTCTAGACGTTCGAATGTTTATGAACCACAATGGAAACAAGTCTCTGGCGCTTCTGTCATTATCTATTCGGCCTTTTAAGAACAGCATGCACAGTGGCTCACTGGGTACAGAGCCTGCCTGGGAATCAGGAGGCTGCAGGTTCAAGTCCTGGCTCTGACATAGTGTCCCAAAATCATGAAAATATGACAAAATATATTATGCCGTCCCAAACCATGGACTGTAGTATGTCGTTTTTTCATGATTTTCATCTTTTTTTCAAATCCTCCAAAATCATGAAAAACGACATGCTATAGTATGCCGTCTGAAACCATGTCCATAGTATGTCGTTTTTTCATGATTTTCATATTTTTTTCAAATAGTCCAAAATCACGAAAAACAACATGCTTTAGTATGCCGTCCGAAAAAAATTATAACTTTGGCATGCTACTAGTCCTACATACTTACACCTAGAATCCCCATTCAAACCTATTTAGGTTCATCTTACGGTGGACATGTTTGCCTGAAAAGGAATCTTTGAAATGTTTCATAGTTTTAGAAATATAGTGCTTTAAATTTGAGAAATGTATAATGGCAGATAGTGGCACGTCAAAATCACTTTCACCTAGAAACTCCATTCACACGTTTTATAATTCAGCTTACTGTGGAGACACATGCTGGAACTTTTTACTTTGAAATGTTTTCTAGTTTCTGAGTTATTTAACTTAAACGCCCAATGCATTCCCAATGGCAATAGCACAAACTTTGGCATGCTACTAGTCCTACATACTTACACCTAGAAACCCCATTCAAACCTATTTAGGTTCATCTTACGGTGGACATGTTTGCCTGAAAAGGAATCTTTGAAATGTTTCATCGTTTTAGAAATATAGTGCTTTTAAATTTGAGACATTTACAATGGGGCTCAATGGCAGATATTGGCACGTCAAAAAAGCACTTTCACCTAGAAACTCCATTCACACTTTTTATAATTCAGCTTTCTGTGGAGACACATGCTGGAACTTTTTACTTTGAAATGTTTTGTAGTTTCTGAGTTATTTAAGTTAAACGCCCAATGCATTCCCAATGGCAATAGCACAAACTTTGGCATGCTACTAGTCCTACATACTTACACCTAGAAACCCCATTCAAACCTATTTAGGTTCATCTTACGGTGGACATGTTTGCCTGAAAAGGAATCTTTGAAATGTTTCATCGTTTTAGAAATATAGTGCTTTTAAATTTGAGACATTTACAATGGGGCTCAATGGCAGATATTGGCACGTCAAAAAAGCACTTTCACCTAGAAACTCCATTCACACTTTTTATAATTCAGCTTTCTGTGGAGACACATGCTGGAACTTTTTACTTTGAAATGTTTTGTAGTTTCTGAGTTATTTAAGTTAAACGCCCAATGCATTCCCAATGGCAATAGCACAAACTTTGGCATGCTACTAGTCCTACATACTTACACCTAGAAACCCCATTCAAACCTATTTAGGTTCATCTTACGGTGGACATGTTTGCCTGAAAAGGAATCTTTGAAATGTTTCATCGTTTTAGAAATATAGTGCTTTTAAATTTAAGACATTTACAATGGGGCTCAATGGCAGATATTGGCACGTCAAAAAATCACTTTCACCTAGAAACTCCATTCACACGTTTTATAATTCAGCTTTCTGTGGAGACACATGCTGGAACTTTTTACTTTGAAATGTTTTGTAGTTTCTGAGTTATTTAAGTTAAACGCCCAATGCATTCCCAATGGCAATAGCACAAACTTTGGCATGCTACTAGTCCTACATACTTACACCTAGAAACCCCATTCAAACCTATTTAGGTTCATCTTACGGTGGACATGTTTACCTGAAAAGGAATCTTTGAAATGTTTCATCGTTTTAGAAATATAGTGCTTTCAAATTTGAGACATTTACAATGGGGCTCAATGGCAGATATTGGCACGTCAAAAAGCACTTTCACCTAGAAACTCCATTCACACTTTTTATAATTCAGCTTTCTGTGGAGACACATGCTGGAACTTTTTACTTTGAAATGTTTTGTAGTTTCTGATTTTTTTAGGTTAAACGCCCAATGCATTCCCAATGGCAATAGCACAAACTTTGGCATGCTAGTGGTCCTACATACTTACACCTAGAAACCCCATTCAAACCTATTTAGGTTCATCATACGGTGGACATGTTTGCCTGAAAAGGAATCTTTGAAATGTTTAATCGTTTTAGAAATATAGTGCTTTTAAATTTGAGAAATTCAGAATGGGGGTCAATGGCAGATTTTGGCAAGTAAAGATTTGAGTGGGGTTTGAACCCACAATCTCCAGATCATGCAGACAGTGTGCAAAGTCACTGATCTACTTGCTACCTGCCACAACACAGTCTGCTGTTCCCTTTGAGTACAACATTGATACAAAAATAAAATACAAAAAATAAAATAACAGGAGATTTGTCTATTGTTTCTTTTGCTGTTGTTTATCTCTAGACGTTCGAATGTTTATGAACCACAATGGAAACAAGTCTCTGGCGCTTCTGTCATTATCTATTCGGCCTTTTAAGAACAGCATGCACAGTGGCTCACTGGGTACAGAGCCTGCCTGGGAATCAGGAGGCTGCAGGTTCAAGTCCTGGCTCTGACATAGTGTCCCAAAATCATGAAAATATGACAAAATATATTATGCCGTCCCAAACCATGGACTGTAGTATGTATTTTTTTCATGATTTTCATCTTTTTTTCAAATCCTCCAAAATCATGAAAAACGACATGCTATAGTATGCCGTCTGAAACCATGTCCATAGTATGTCGTTTTTTCATGATTTTCATATTTTTTTCAAATAGTCCAAAATCACGAAAAACTACATGCTATAGTATGCCGTCCGAAAAAAATTATAACTTTGGCATGCTACTAGTCCTACATACTTACACCTAGAATCCCCATTCAAACCTATTTAGGTTCATCTTACGGTGGACATGTTTGCCTGAAAAGGAATCTTTGAAATGTTTCATAGTTTTAGAAATATAGTGCTTTAAATTTGAGAAATGTATAATGGCAGATAGTGGCACGTCAAAATCACTTTCACCTAGAAACTCCATTCACACGTTTTATAATTCAGCTTACTGTGGAGACACATGCTGGAACTTTTTACTTTGAAATGTTTTGTAGTTTCTGAGTTATTTAACTTAAACGCCCAATGCATTCCCAATAGCAATAGCACAAACTTTGGCATGCTACTAGTCCTACATACATACACCTAGAAACCCCATTCAAACCTATTTAGGTTCATCTTACGGTGGACATGTTTGCCTGAAAAGGAATCTTTGAAATGTTTCATCGTTTTAGAAATATAGTGCTTTTAAATTTTAGACATTTACAATGGGGCTCAATGGCAGATATTGGCACGTCAAAAAAGCACTTTCACCTAGAAACTCCATTCACACTTTTTATAATTCAGCTTTCTGTGGAGACACATGCTGGAACTTTTTACTTTGAAATGTTTTGTAGTTTCTGAGTTATTTAAGTTAAACGCCCAATGCATTCCCAATGGCAATAGCACAAACTTTGGCATGCTACTAGTCCTACATACTTACACCTAGAAACCCCATTCAAACCTATTTAGGTTCATCTTACGGTGGACATGTTTGCCTGAAAAGGAATCTTTGAAATGTTTCATCGTTTTAGAAATATAGTGCTTTTAAATTTAAGACATTTACAATGGGGCTCAATGGCAGATATTGGCACGTCAAAAAATCACTTTCACCTAGAAACTCCATTCACACGTTTTATAATTCAGCTTTCTGTGGAGACACATGCTGGAACTTTTTACTTTGAAATGTTTTGTAGTTTCTGAGTTATTTAAGTTAAACGCCCAATGCATTCCCAATGGCAATAGCACAAACTTTGGCATGCTACTAGTCCTACATACTTACACCTAGAAACCCCATTCAAACCTATTTAGGTTCATCTTACGGTGGACATGTTTGCCTGAAAAGGAATCTTTGAAATGTTTCATCGTTTTAGAAATATAGTGCTTTTAAATTTAAGACATTTACAATGGGGCTCAATGGCAGATATTGGCACGTCAAAAAAGCACTTTCACCTAGAAACTCCATTCACACTTTTTATAATTCAGCTTTCTGTGGAGACACATGCTGGAACTTTTTACTTTGAAATGTTTTGTAGTTTCTGAGTTATTTAAGTTAAACGCCCAATGCATTCCCAATGGCAATAGCACAAACTTTGGCATGCTACTAGTCCTACATACTTACACCTAGAAACCCCATTCAAACCTATTTAGGTTCATCTTACGGTGGACATGTTTACCTGAAAAGGAATCTTTGAAATGTTTCATCGTTTTAGAAATATAGTGCTTTCAAATTTGAGACATTTACAATGGGGCTCAATGGCAGATATTGGCACGTCAAAAAAGCACTTTCACCTAGAAACTCCATTCACACTTTTTATAATTCAGCTTTCTGTGGAGACACATGCTGGAACTTTTTACTTTGAAATGTTTTGTAGTTTCTGATTTTTTTAGGTTAAACGCCCAATGCATTCCCAATGGCAATAGCACAAACTTTGGCATGCTAGTGGTCCTACATACTTACACCTAGAAACCCCATTCAAACCTATTTAGGTTCATCATACGGTGGACATGTTTGCCTGAAAAGGAATCTTTGAAATGTTTAATCGTTTTAGAAATATAGTGCTTTTAAATTTGAGAAATTCAGAATGGGGGTCAATGGCAGATTTTGGCAAGTAAAGATTTGAGTGGGGTTTGAACCCACAATCTCCAGATCATGCAGACAGTGTGCAAAGTCACTGATCTACTTGCTACCTGCCACAACACAGTCTGCTGTTCCCTTTGAGTACAACATTGATACAAAAATAAAATACAAAAAATAAAATAACAGGAGATTTGTCTATTGTTTCTTTTGCTGTTGTTTATCTCTAGACGTTCGAATGTTTATGAACCACAATGGAAACAAGTCTCTGGCGCTTCTGTCATTATCTATTCGGCCTTTTAAGAACAGCATGCACAGTGGCTCACTGGGTACAGAGCCTGCCTGGGAATCAGGAGGCTGCAGGTTCAAGTCCTGGCTCTGACATAGTGTCCCAAAATCATGAAAATATGACAAAATATATTATGCCGTCCCAAACCATGGACTGTAGTATGTATTTTTTTCATGATTTTCATCTTTTTTTCAAATCCTCCAAAATCATGAAAAACGACATGCTATAGTATGCCGTCTGAAACCATGTCCATAGTATGTCGTTTTTTCATGATTTTCATATTTTTTTCAAATAGTCCAAAATCACGAAAAACTACATGCTATAGTATGCCGTCCGAAAAAAATTATAACTTTGGCATGCTACTAGTCCTACATACTTACACCTAGAATCCCCATTCAAACCTATTTAGGTTCATCTTACGGTGGACATGTTTGCCTGAAAAGGAATCTTTGAAATGTTTCATAGTTTTAGAAATATAGTGCTTTAAATTTGAGAAATGTATAATGGCAGATAGTGGCACGTCAAAATCACTTTCACCTAGAAACTCCATTCACACGTTTTATAATTCAGCTTACTGTGGAGACACATGCTGGAACTTTTTACTTTGAAATGTTTTGTAGTTTCTGAGTTATTTAACTTAAACGCCCAATGCATTCCCAATAGCAATAGCACAAACTTTGGCATGCTACTAGTCCTACATACATACACCTAGAAACCCCATTCAAACCTATTTAGGTTCATCTTACGGTGGACATGTTTGCCTGAAAAGGAATCTTTGAAATGTTTCATCGTTTTAGAAATATAGTGCTTTTAAATTTGAGACATTTACAATGGGGCTCAATGGCAGATATTGGCACGTCAAAAAAGCACTTTCACCTAGAAACTCCATTCACACTTTTTATAATTCAGCTTTCTGTGGAGACACATGCTGGAACTTTTTACTTTGAAATGTTTTGTAGTTTCTGAGTTATTTAAGTTAAACGCCCAATGCATTCCCAATGGCAATAGCACAAACTTTGGCATGCTACTAGTCCTACATACTTACACCTAGAAACCCCATTCAAACCTATTTAGGTTCATCTTACGGTGGACATGTTTGCCTGAAAAGGAATCTTTGAAATGTTTCATCGTTTTAGAAATATAGTGCTTTTAAATTTAAGACATTTACAATGGGGCTCAATGGCAGATATTGGCACGTCAAAAAATCACTTTCACCTAGAAACTCCATTCACACGTTTTATAATTCAGCTTTCTGTGGAGACACATGCTGGAACTTTTTACTTTGAAATGTTTTGTAGTTTCTGAGTTATTTAAGTTAAACGCCCAATGCATTCCCAATGGCAATAGCACAAACTTTGGCATGCTACTAGTCCTACATACTTACACCTAGAAACCCCATTCAAACCTATTTAGGTTCATCTTACGGTGGACATGTTTGCCTGAAAAGGAATCTTTGAAATGTTTCATCGTTTTAGAAATATAGTGCTTTTAAATTTAAGACATTTACAATGGGGCTCAATGGCAGATATTGGCACGTCAAAAAAGCACTTTCACCTAGAAACTCCATTCACACTTTTTATAATTCAGCTTTCTGTGGAGACACATGCTGGAACTTTTTACTTTGAAATGTTTTGTAGTTTCTGAGTTATTTAAGTTAAACGCCCAATGCATTCCCAATGGCAATAGCACAAACTTTGGCATGCTACTAGTCCTACATACTTACACCTAGAAACCCCATTCAAACCTATTTAGGTTCATCTTACGGTGGACATGTTTACCTGAAAAGGAATCTTTGAAATGTTTCATCGTTTTAGAAATATAGTGCTTTCAAATTTGAGACATTTACAATGGGGCTCAATGGCAGATATTGGCACGTCAAAAAAGCACTTTCACCTAGAAACTCCATTCACACTTTTTATAATTCAGCTTTCTGTGGAGACACATGCTGGAACTTTTTACTTTGAAATGTTTTGTAGTTTCTGAGTTATTTAGGTTAAACGCCCAATGCATTCCCAATGGCAATAGCACAAACTTTGGCATGCTAGTGGTCCTACATACTTACACCTAGAAACCCCATTCAAACCTATTTAGGTTCATCATACGGTGGACATGTTTGCCTGAAAAGGAATCTTTGAAATGTTTAATCGTTTTAGAAATATAGTGCTTTTAAATTTGAGAAATTCAGAATGGGGGTCAATGGCAGATTTTGGCAAGTAAAGATTTGAGTGGGGTTTGAACCCACAATCTCCAGATCATGCAGCCAGTGTGCAAAGTCACTGATCTACTTGCTACCTGCCACAACACAGTCTGCTGTTCCCTTTGAGTACAACATTGATACAAAAATAAAATACAAAAAATAAAATAACAGGAGATTTGTCTATTGTTTCTTTTGCTGTTGTTTATCTCTAGACGTTCGAATGTTTATGAACCACAATGGAAACAAGTCTCTGGCTCTTCTGTCATTATCTATTCGGCCTTTTAAGAACAGCATGCACAGTGGCTCACTGGGTACAGAGCCTGCCTGGGAATCAGGAGGCTGCAGGTTCAAGTCCTGGCTCTGACATAGTGTCCCAAAATCATGAAAATATGACAAAATATATTATGCCGTCCCAAACCATGGACTATAGTATGTCGTTTTTTCATGATTTTCATCTTTTTTTCAAATCCTCCAAAATCATGAAAAACGACATGCTATAGTATGCCGTCCGAAACCATGTCCATAGTATGTCGTTTTTTCATGATTTTCATCTTTTTTTCAAATAGTCCAAAATCACGAAAAACGACATGCTATAGTATGCCGTCCGAAAAAAATTATAACTTTGGCATGCTACTAGTCCTACATACTTACACCTAGAATCCCCATTCAAACCTATTTAGGTTCATCTTACGGTGGACATGTTTGCCTGAAAAGGAATCTTTGAAATGTTTCATAGTTTTAGAAATATAGTGCTTTAAATTTGAGAAATGTATAATGGCAGATAGTGGCACGTCAAAATCACTTTCACCTAGAAACTCCATTCACACGTTTTATAATTCAGCTTACTGTGGAGACACATGCTGGAACTTTTTACTTTGAAATGTTTTGTAGTTTCTGAGTTATTTAACTTAAACGACCAATGCATTCCCAATGGCAATAGCACAAACTTTGGCATGCTACTAGTCCTACATACTTACACCTAGAAACTCCATTCAAACCTATTTAGGTTCATCTTACGGTGGACATGTTTGCCTGAAAAGGAATCTTTGAAATGTTTCATAGTTTTAGAAATATAGTGCTTTAAATTTGAGAAATGTATAATGGCAGATAGTGGCACGTCAAAAAAGCACTTTCACCTAGAAACTCCATTCACACTTTTTATAATTCAGCTTTCTGTGGAGACACATGCTGGAACTTTTTACTTTGAAATGTTTTGTAGTTTCTGAGTTATTTAAGTTAAACGCCCAATGCATTCCCAATGGCAATAGCACAAACTTTGGCATGCTACTAGTCCTACATACTTACACCTAGAAACCCCATTCAAACCTATTTAGGTTCATCTTACGGTGGACATGTTTACCTGAAAAGGAATCTTTGAAATGTTTCATCGTTTTAGAAATATAGTGCTTTCAAATTTGAGACATTTACAATGGGGCTCAATGGCAGATATTGGCACGTCAAAAAAGCACTTTCACCTAGAAACTCCATTCACACTTTTTATAATTCAGCTTTCTGTGGAGACACATGCTGGAACTTTTTACTTTGAAATGTTTTGTAGTTTCTGAGTTATTTAGGTTAAACGCCCAATGCATTCCCAATGGCAATAGCACAAACTTTGGCATGCTACTAGTCCTACATACTTACACCTAGAAACCCCATTCAAACCTATTTAGGTTCATCTTACGGTGGACATGTTTACCTGAAAAGAAATCTTTGAAATGTTTCATCGTTTTAGAAATATAGTGCTTTCAAATTTGAGACATTTACAATGGGGCTCAATGGCAGATATTGGCACGTCAAAAAAGCACTTTCACCTAGAAACTCCATTCACACTTTTTATAATTCAGCTTTCTGTGGAGACACATGCTGGAACTTTTTACTTTGAAATGTTTTGTAGTTTCTGAGTTATTTAGGTTAAACGCCCAATGCATTCCCAATGGCAATAGCACAAACTTTGGCATGCTACTAGTCCTACATACTTACACCTAGAAACCCCATTCAAACCTATTTAGGTTCATCTTACGGTGGACATGTTTGCCTGAAAAGGAATCTTTGAAATGTTTCATCGTTTTAGAAATATAGTGCTTTTAAATTTGAGACATTTACAATGGGGCTCAATGGCAGATATTGGCACGTCAAAAAAGCACTTTCACCTAGAAACTCCATTCACACTTTTTATAATTCAGCTTTCTGTGGAGACACATGCTGGAACTTTTTACTTTGAAATGTTTTGTAGTTTCTGAGTTATTTAGGTTAAACGCCCAATGCATTCCCAATGGCAATAGCACAAACTTTGGCATGCTAGTGGTCCTACATACTTACACCTAGAAACCCCATTCAAACCTATTTAGGTTCATCTTACGGTGGACATGTTTGCCTGAAAAGGAATCTTTGAAATGTTTCATCGTTTTAGAAATATAGTGCTTTTAAATTTGAGAAATTCAGAATGGGGGTCAATGGCAGATTTTGGCAAGTAAAGATTTGAGTGGGGTTTGAACCCACAATCTCCAGATCATGCAGCCAGTGTGCAAAGTCACTGATCTACTTGCTACCTGCCACAACACAGTCTGCTGTTCCCTTTGAGTACAACATTGATACAAAAATAAAATACAAAAAATAAAATAACAGGAGATTTGTCTATTGTTTCTTTTGCTGTTGTTTATCTCTAGACGTTCGAATGTTTATGAACCACAATGGAAACAAGTCTCTGGCTCTTCTGTCATTATCTATTCGGCCTTTTAAGAACAGCATGCACAGTGGCTCACTGGGTACAGAGCCTGCCTGGGAATCAGGAGGCTGCAGGTTCAAGTCCTGGCTCTGACATAGTGTCCCAAAATCATGAAAATATGACAAAATATATTATGCCGTCCCAAACCATGGACTATAGTATGTCGTTTTTTCATGATTTTCATCTTTTTTTCAAATCCTCCAAAATCATGAAAAACGACATGCTATAGTATGCCGTCCGAAACCATGTCCATAGTATGTCGTTTTTTCATGATTTTCATCTTTTTTTCAAATAGTCCAAAATCACGAAAAACGACATGCTATAGTATGCCGTCCGAAAAAAATTATAACTTTGGCATGCTACTAGTCCTACATACTTACACCTAGAATCCCCATTCAAACCTATTTAGGTTCATCTTACGGTGGACATGTTTGCCTGAAAAGGAATCTTTGAAATGTTTCATAGTTTTAGAAATATAGTGCTTTAAATTTGAGAAATGTATAATGGCAGATAGTGGCACGTCAAAATCACTTTCACCTAGAAACTCCATTCACACGTTTTATAATTCAGCTTACTGTGGAGACACATGCTGGAACTTTTTACTTTGAAATGTTTTGTAGTTTCTGAGTTATTTAACTTAAACGCCCAATGCATTCCCAATGGCAATAGCACAAACTTTGGCATGCTACTAGTCCTACATACTTACACCTAGAAACCCCATTCAAACCTATTTAGGTTCATCTTACGGTGGACATGTTTGCCTGAAAAGGAATCTTTGAAATGTTTCATCGTTTTAGAAATATAATGCTTTTAAATTTGAGACATTTACAATGGGGCTCAATGGCAGATATTGGCACGTCAAAAAAGCACTTTCACCTAGAAACTCCATTCACACTTTTTATAATTCAGCTTTCTGTGGAGACACATGCTGGAACTTTTTACTTTGAAATGTTTTGTAGTTTCTGAGTTATTTAAGTTAAACGCCCAATGCATTCCCAATGGCAATAGCACAAACTTTGGCATGCTACTAGTCCTACATACTTACACCTAGAAACCCCATTCAAACCTATTTAGGTTCATCTTACGGTGGACATGTTTGCCTGAAAAGGAATCTTTGATATGTTTCATCGTTTTAGAAATATAGTGCTTTTAAATTTAAGACATTTACAATGGGGCTCAATGGCAGATATTGGCACGTCAAAAAATCACTTTCACCTAGAAACTCCATTCACACGTTTTATAATTCAGCTTTCTGTGGAGACACATGCTGGAACTTTTTACTTTGAAATGTTTTGTAGTTTCTGAGTTATTTAAGTTAAACGCCCAATGCATTCCCAATGGCAATAGCACAAACTTTGGCATGCTACTAGTCCTACATACTTACACCTAGAAACCCCATTCAAACCTATTTAGGTTCATCTTACGGTGGACATGTTTACCTGAAAAGGAATCTTTGAAATGTTTCATCGTTTTAGAAATATAGTGCTTTCAAATTTGAGACATTTACAATGGGGCTCAATGGCAGATATTGGCACGTCAAAAAAGCACTTTCACCTAGAAACTCCATTCACACTTTTTATAATTCAGCTTTCTGTGGAGACACATGCTGGAACTTTTTACTTTGAAATGTTTTGTAGTTTCTGAGTTATTTAGGTTAAACGCCCAATGCATTCCCAATGGCAATAGCACAAACTTTGGCATGCTAGTGGTCCTACATACTTACACCTAGAAACCCCATTCAAACCTATTTAGGTTCATCATACGGTGGACATGTTTGCCTGAAAAGGAATCTTTGAAATGTTTAATCGTTTTAGAAATATAGTGCTTTTAAATTTGAGAAATTCAGAATGGGGGTCAATGGCAGATTTTGGCAAGTAAAGATTTGAGTGGGGTTTGAACCCACAATCTCCAGATCATGCAGCCAGTGTGCAAAGTCACTGATCTACTTGCTACCTGCCACAACACAGTCTGCTGTTCCCTTTGAGTACAACATTGATACAAAAATAAAATACAAAAAATAAAATAACATGAGATTTGTCTATTGTTTCTTTTGCTGTTGTTTATCTCTAGACGTTCGAATGTTTATGAACCACAATGGAAACAAGTCTCTGGCTCTTCTGTCATTATCTATTCGGCCTTTTAAGAACAGCATGCACAGTGGCTCACTGGGTGCAGAGCCTGCCTGGGAATCAGGAGGCTGCAGGTTCAAGTCCTGGCTCTGACATAGTGTCCCAAAATCATGAAAATATGACAAAATATATTATGCCGTCCCAAACCATGGACTATAGTATGTCGTTTTTTCATGATTTTCATCTTTTTTTCAAATCCTCCAAAATCATGAAAAACGACATGCTATAGTATGCCGTCCGAAACCATGTCCATAGTATGTCGTTTTTTCATGATTTTCATCTTTTTTTCAAATAGTCCAAAATCACGAAAAACGACATGCTATAGTATGCCGTCCGAAAAAAATTATAACTTTGGCATGCTACTAGTCCTACATACTTACACCTAGAATCCCCATTCAAACCTATTTAGGTTCATCTTATGGTGGACATGTTTGCCTGAAAAGGAATCTTTGAAATGTTTCATAGTTTTAGAAATATAGTGCTTTAAATTTGAGAAATGTATAATGGCAGATAGTGGCACGTCAAAATCACTTTCACCTAGAAACTCCATTCACACGTTTTATAATTCAGCTTACTGTGGAGACACATGCTGGAACTTTTTACTTTGAAATGTTTTGTAGTTTCTGAGTTATTTAACTTAAACGCCCAATGCATTCCCAATGGCAATAGCACAAACTTTGGCATGCTACTAGTCCTACATACTTACACCTAGAAACCCCATTCAAACCTATTTAGGTTCATCTTACGGTGGACATGTTTGCCTGAAAAGGAATCTTTGAAATGTTTCATCGTTTTAGAAAAATAGTGCTTTTAAATTTAAGACATTTACAATGGGGCTCAATGGCAGATATTGGCACGTCAAAAAATCACTTTCACCTAGAAACTCCATTCACACGTTTTATAATTCAGCTTTCTGTGGAGACACATGCTGGAACTTTTTACTTTGAAATGTTTTGTAGTTTCTGAGTTATTTAAGTTAAACGCCCAATGCATTCCCAATGGCAATAGCACAAACTTTGGCATGCTACTAGTCCTACATACTTACACCTAGAAACCCCATTCAAACCTATTTAGGTTCATCTTACGGTGGACATGTTTACCTGAAAAGGAATCTTTGAAATGTTTCATCGTTTTAGAAATATAGTGCTTTCAAATTTGAGACATTTACAATGGGGCTCAATGGCAGATATTGGCACGTCAAAAAAGCACTTTCACCTAGAAACTCCATTCACACTTTTTTATAATTCAGCTTTCTGTGGAGACACATGCTGGAACTTTTTACTTTGAAATGTTTTGTAGTTTCTGAGTTATTTAGGTTAAACGCCCAATGCATTCCCAATGGCAATAGCACAAACTTTGGCATGCTAGTGGTCCTACATACTTACACCTAGAAACCCCATTCAAACCTATTTAGGTTCATCATACGGTGGACATGTTTGACTGAAAAGGAATCTTTGAAATGTTTAATCGTTTTAGAAATATAGTGCTTTTAAATTTGAGACATTTACAATGGGGCTCAATGGCAGATATTGGCACGTCAAAAAAGCACTTTCACCTAGAAACTCCATTCACACTTTTTATAATTCAGCTTTCTGTGGAGACACATGCTGGAACTTTTTACTTTGAAATGTTTTGTAGTTTCTGAGTTATTTAAGTTAAACGCCCAATGCATTCCCAATGGCAATAGCACAAACTTTGGCATGCTACTAGTCCTACATACTTACACCTAGAAACCCCATTCAAACCTATTTAGGTTCATCTTACGGTGGACATGTTTACCTGAAAAGGAATCTTTGAAATGTTTCATCGTTTTAGAAATATAGTGCTTTCAAATTTGAGACATTTACAATGGGGCTCAATGGCAGATATTGGCACGTCAAAAAAGCACTTTCACCTAGAAACTCCATTCACACTTTTTATAATTCAGCTTTCTGTGGAGACACATGCTGGAACTTTTTACTTTGAAATGTTTTGTAGTTTCTGAGTTATTTAGGTTAAACGCCCAATGCATTCCCAATGGCAATAGCACAAACTTTGGCATGCTAGTGGTCCTACATACTTACACCTAGAAACCCCATTCAAACCTATTTAGGTTCATCTTACGGTGGACATGTTTGCCTGAAAAGGAATCTTTGAAATGTTTCATCGTTTTAGAAATATAGTGCTTTTAAATTTGAGAAATTCAGAATGGGGGTCAATGGCAGATTTTGGCAAGTAAAGATTTGAGTGGGGTTTGAACCCACAATCTCCAGATCATGCAGCCAGTGTGCAAAGTCACTGATCTACTTGCTACCTGCCACAACACAGTCTGCTGTTCCCTTTGAGTACAACATTGATACAAAAATAAAATACAAAAAATAAAATAACAGGAGATTTGTCTATTGTTTCTTTTGCTGTTGTTTATCTCTAGACGTTCGAATGTTTATGAACCACAATGGAAACAAGTCTCTGGCTCTTCTGTCATTATCTATTCGGCCTTTTAAGAACAGCATGCACAGTGGCTCACTGGGTACAGAGCCTGCCTGGGAATCAGGAGGCTGCAGGTTCAAGTCCTGGCTCTGACATAGTGTCCCAAAATCATGAAAATATGACAAAATATATTATGCCGTCCCAAACCATGGACTATAGTATGTCGTTTTTTCATGATTTTCATCTTTTTTTCAAATCCTCCAAAATCATGAAAAACGACATGCTATAGTATGCCGTCCGAAACCATGTCCATAGTATGTAGTTTTTTCATGATTTTCATCTTTTTTTCAAATAGTCCAAAATCACGACATGCTATAGTATGCCGTCCGAAAAAAATTATAACTTTGGCATGCTACTAGTCCTACATACTTACACCTAGAATCCCCATTCAAACCTATTTAGGTTCATCTTACGGTGGACATGTTTGCCTGAAAAGGAATCTTTGAAATGTTTCATAGTTTTAGAAATATAGTGCTTTAAATTTGAGAAATGTATAATGGCAGATAGTGGCACGTCAAAATCACTTTCACCTAGAAACTCCATTCACACGTTTTATAATTCAGCTTACTGTGGAGACACATGCTGGAACTTTTTACTTTGAAATGTTTTATAGTTTGAGTTATTTAACTTAAACGCCCAATGCATTCCCAATGGCAATAGCACAAACTTTGGCATGCTACTAGTCCTACATACTTACACCTAGAAACGCCATTCAAACCTATTTAGGTTCATCTTACAGTGGACATGTTTGCCTGAAAAGGAATCTTTGAAATGTTTCATCGTTTTAGAAATATAGTGCTTTTAAATTTGAGACATTTACAATGGGGCTCAATGGCAGATATTGGCACGTCAAAAAAGCACTTTCACCTAGAAACTCCATTCACACTTTTTATAATTCAGCTTTCTGTGGAGACACATGCTGGAACTTTTTACTTTTAAATGTTTTGTAGTTTCTGAGTTATTTAAGTTAAACGCCCAATGCATTCCCAATGGCAATAGCACAAACTTTGGCATGCTACTAGTCCTACATACTTACACCTAGAAACCCCATTCAAACCTATTTAGGTTCATCTTACGGTGGACATGTTTACCTGAAAAGGAATCTTTGAAATGTTTCATCGTTTTAGAAATATAGTGCTTTCAAATTTGAGACATTTACAATGGGGCTCAATGGCAGATATTGGCACGTCAAAAAAGCACTTTCACCTAGAAACTCCATTCACACTTTTTATAATTCAGCTTTCTGTGGAGACACATGCTGGAACTTTTTACTTTGAAATGTTTTGTAGTTTCTGAGTTATTTAGGTTAAACGCCCAATGCATTCCCAATGGCAATAGCACAAACTTTGGCATGCTACTAGTCCTACATACTTACACCTAGAAACCCCATTCAAACCTATTTAGGTTCATCTTACGGTGGACATGTTTGCCTGAAATGGAATCTTTGAAATGTTTCATCGTTTTAGAAATATAGTGCTTTTAAATTTGAGACATTTACAATGGGGCTCAATGGCAGATATTGGCACGTCAAAAAAGCACTTTCACCTAGAAACTCCATTCACACGTTTTATAATTCAGCTTTCTGTGGAGACACATGCTGGAACTTTTTACTTTGAAATGTTTTGTAGTTTCTGAGTTATTTAAGTTAAACGCCCAATGCATTCCCAATGGCAATAGCACAAACTTTGGCATGCTACTAGTCCTACATACTTACACCTAGAAACCCCATTCAAACCTATTTAGGTTCATCTTACGGTGGACATGTTTGCCTGAAAAGGAATCTTTGAAATGTTTCATCGTTTTAGAAATATAGTGCTTTTAAATTTAAGACATTTACAATGGGGCTCAATGGCAGATATTGGCACGTCAAAAAATCACTTTCACCTAGAAACTCCATTCACACGTTTTATAATTCAGCTTTCTGTGGAGACACATGCTGGAACTTTTTACTTTGAAATGTTTTGTAGTTTCTGAGTTATTTAAGTTAAACGCCCAATGCATTCCCAATGGCAATAGCACAAACTTTGGCATGCTACTAGTCCTACATACTTACACCTAGAAACCCCATTCAAACCTATTTAGGTTCATCTTACGGTGGACATGTTTACCTGAAAAGGAATCTTTGAAATGTTTCATCGTTTTAGAAATATAGTGCTTTCAAATTTGAGACATTTACAATGGGGCTCAATGGCAGATATTGGCACGTCAAAAAAGCACTTTCACCTAGAAACTCCATTCACACTTTTTATAATTCAGCTTTCTGTGGAGACACATGCTGGAACTTTTTACTTTGAAATGTTTTGTAGTTTCTGAGTTATTTAAGTTAAACGCCCAATGCATTCCCAATGGCAATAGCACAAACTTTGGCATGCTACTAGTCCTACATACTTACACCTAGAAACCCCATTCAAACCTATTTAGGTTCATCCTACGGTGGACATGTTTGCCTGAAAAGGAATCTTTGAAATGTTTCATCGTTTTAGAAATATAGTGCTTTTAAATTTAAGACATTTACAATGGGGCTCAATGGCAGATATTGGCACGTCAAAAAAGCACTTTCACCTAGAAACTCCATTCACACTTTTTATAATTCAGCTTTCTGTGGAGACACATGCTGGAACTTTTTACTTTGAAATGTTTTGTAGTTTCTGAGTTATTTAAGTTAAACGCCCAATGCATTCCCAATGGCAATAGCACAAACTTTGGCATGCTACTAGTCCTACATACTTACACCTAGAAACCCCATTCAAACCTATTTAGGTTCATCTTACGGTGGACATGTTTACCTGAAAAGGAATCTTTGAAATGTTTTATCGTTTTAGAAATATAGTGCTTTCAAATTTGAGACATTTACAATGGGGCTCAATGGCAGATATTGGCACGTCAAAAAAGCACTTTCACCTAGAAACTCCATTCACACTTTTTATAATTCAGCTTTCTGTGGAGACACATGCTGGAACTTTTTACTTTGAAATGTTTTGTAGTTTCTGAGTTATTTAGGTTAAACGCCCAATGCATTCCCAATGGCAATAGCACAAACTTTGGCATGCTAGTGGTCCTACATACTTACACCTAGAAACCCCATTCAAACCTATTTAGGTTCATCTTACGGTGGACATGTTTGCCTGAAAAGGAATCTTTGAAATGTTTCATCGTTTTAGAAATATAGTGCTTTTAAATTTGAGAAATTCAGAATGGGGGTCAATGGCAGATTTTGGCAAGTAAAGATTTGAGTGGGGTTTGAACCCACAATCTCCAGATCATGCAGACAGTGTGCAAAGTCACTGATCTACTTGCTACCTGCCACAACACAGTCTGCTGTTCCCTTTGAGTACAACATTGATACAAAAATAAAATACAAAAAATAAAATAACAGGAGATTTGTCTATTGTTTCTTTTGCTGTTGTTTATCTCTAGACGTTCGAATGTTTATGAACCACAATGGAAACAAGTCTCTGGCGCTTCTGTCATTATCTATTCGGCCTTTTAAGAACAGCATGCACAGTGGCTCACTGGGTACAGAGCCTGCCTGGGAATCAGGAGGCTGCAGGTTCAAGTCCTGGCTCTGACATAGTGTCCCAAAATCATGAAAATATGACAAAATATATTATGCCGTCCCAAACCATGGACTGTAGTATGTCGTTTTTTCATGATTTTCATCTTTTTTTCAAATCCTCCAAAATCATGAAAAACGACATGCTATAGTATGCCGTCTGAAACCATGTCCATAGTATGTCGTTTTTTCATGATTTTCATATTTTTTTCAAATAGTCCAAAATCACGAAAAACGACATGCTTTAGTATGCCGTCCGAAAAAAATTATAACTTTGGCATGCTACTAGTCCTACATACTTACACCTAGAATCCCCATTCAAACCTATTTAGGTTCATCTTACGGTGGACATGTTTGCCTGAAAAGGAATCTTTGAAATGTTTCATAGTTTTAGAAATATAGTGCTTTAAATTTGAGAAATGTATAATGGCAGATAGTGGCACGTCAAAATCACTTTCACCTAGAAACTCCATTCACACGTTTTATAATTCAGCTTACTGTGGAGACACATGCTGGAACTTTTTACTTTGAAATGTTTTCTAGTTTCTGAGTTATTTAACTTAAACGCCCAATGCATTCCCAATGGCAATAGCACAAACTTTGGCATGCTACTAGTCCTACATACTTACACCTAGAAACCCCATTCAAACCTATTTAGGTTCATCTTACGGTGGACATGTTTGCCTGAAAAGGAATCTTTGAAATGTTTCATCGTTTTAGAAATATAGTGCTTTTAAATTTGAGACATTTACAATGGGGCTCAATGGCAGATATTGGCACGTCAAAAAAGCACTTTCACCTAGAAACTCCATTCACACTTTTTATAATTCAGCTTTCTGTGGAGACACATGCTGGAACTTTTTACTTTGAAATGTTTTGTAGTTTCTGAGTTATTTAAGTTAAACGCCCAATGCATTCCCAATGGCAATAGCACAAACTTTGGCATGCTACTAGTCCTACATACTTACACCTAGAAACCCCATTCAAACCTATTTAGGTTCATCTTACGGTGGACATGTTTGCCTGAAAAGGAATCTTTGAAATGTTTCATCGTTTTAGAAATATAGTGCTTTTAAATTTGAGACATTTACAATGGGGCTCAATGGCAGATATTGGCACGTCAAAAAAGCACTTTCACCTAGAAACTCCATTCACACTTTTTATAATTCAGCTTTCTGTGGAGACACATGCTGGAACTTTTTACTTTGAAATGTTTTGTAGTTTCTGAGTTATTTAAGTTAAATGCCCAATGCATTCCCAATGGCAATAGCACAAACTTTGGCATGCTACTAGTCCTACATACTTACACCTAGAAACCCCATTCAAACCTATTTAGGTTCATCTTACGGTGGACATGTTTGCCTGAAAAGGAATCTTTGAAATGTTTCATCGTTTTAGAAATATAGTGCTTTTAAATTTAAGACATTTACAATGGGGCTCAATGGCAGATATTGGCACGTCAAAAAATCACTTTCACCTAGAAACTCCATTCACACGTTTTATAATTCAGCTTTCTGTGGAGACACATGCTGGAACTTTTTACTTTGAAATGTTTTGTAGTTTCTGAGTTATTTAAGTTAAACGCCCAATGCATTCCCAATGGCAATAGCACAAACTTTGGCATGCTACTAGTCCTACATACTTACACCTAGAAACCCCATTCAAACCTATTTAGGTTCATCTTACGGTGGACATGTTTACCTGAAAAGGAATCTTTGAAATGTTTCATCGTTTTAGAAATATAGTGCTTTCAAATTTGAGACATTTACAATGGGGCTCAATGGCAGATATTGGCACGTCAAAAAGCACTTTCACCTAGAAACTCCATTCACACTTTTTATAATTCAGCTTTCTGTGGAGACACATGCTGGAACTTTTTACTTTGAAATGTTTTGTAGTTTCTGATTTTTTTAGGTTAAACGCCCAATGCATTCCCAATGGCAATAGCACAAACTTTGGCATGCTAGTGGTCCTACATACTTACACCTAGAAACCCCATTCAAACCTATTTAGGTTCATCATACGGTGGACATGTTTGCCTGAAAAGGAATCTTTGAAATGTTTAATCGTTTTAGAAATATAGTGCTTTTAAATTTGAGAAATTCAGAATGGGGGTCAATGGCAGATTTTGGCAAGTAAAGATTTGAGTGGGGTTTGAACCCACAATCTCCAGATCATGCAGCCAGTGTGCAAAGTCACTGATCTACTTGCTACCTGCCACAACACAGTCTGCTGTTCCCTTTGAGTACAACATTGATACAAAAATAAAATACAAAAAATAAAATAACAGGAGATTTGTCTATTGTTTCTTTTGCTGTTGTTTATCTCTAGACGTTCGAATGTTTATGAACCACAATGGAAACAAGTCTCTGGCGCTTCTGTCATTATCTATTCGGCCTTTTAAGAACAGCATGCACAGTGGCTCACTGGGTACAGAGCCTGCCTGGGAATCAGGAGGCTGCAGGTTCAAGTCCTGGCTCTGACATAGTGTCCCAAAATCATGAAAATATGACAAAATATATTATGCCGTCCCAAACCATGGACTGTAGTATGTATTTTTTTCATGATTTTCATCTTTTTTTCAAATCCTCCAAAATCATGAAAAACGACATGCTATAGTATGCCGTCTGAAACCATGTCCATAGTATGTCGTTTTTTCATGATTTTCATATTTTTTTCAAATAGTCCAAAATCACGAAAAACTACATGCTATAGTATGCCGTCCGAAAAAAATTATAACTTTGGCATGCTACTAGTCCTACATACTTACACCTAGAATCCCCATTCAAACCTATTTAGGTTCATCTTACGGTGGACATGTTTGCCTGAAAAGGAATCTTTGAAATGTTTCATAGTTTTAGAAATATAGTGCTTTAAATTTGAGAAATGTATAATGGCAGATAGTGGCACGTCAAAATCACTTTCACCTAGAAACTCCATTCACACGTTTTATAATTCAGCTTACTGTGGAGACACATGCTGGAACTTTTTACTTTGAAATGTTTTGTAGTTTCTGAGTTATTTAACTTAAACGACCAATGCATTCCCAATGGCAATAGCACAAACTTTGGCATGCTACTAGTCCTACATACTTACACCTAGAAACTCCATTCAAACCTATTTAGGTTCATCTTACGGTGGACATGTTTGCCTGAAAAGGAATCTTTGAAATGTTTCATAGTTTTAGAAATATAGTGCTTTAAATTTGAGAAATGTATAATGGCAGATAGTGGCACGTCAAAAAAGCACTTTCACCTAGAAACTCCATTCACACTTTTTATAATTCAGCTTTCTGTGGAGACACATGCTGGAACTTTTTACTTTGAAATGTTTTGTAGTTTCTGAGTTATTTAAGTTAAACGCCCAATGCATTCCCAATGGCAATAGCACAAACTTTGGCATGCTACTAGTCCTACATACTTACACCTAGAAACCCCATTCAAACCTATTTAGGTTCATCTTACGGTGGACATGTTTACCTGAAAAGGAATCTTTGAAATGTTTCATCGTTTTAGAAATATAGTGCTTTCAAATTTGAGACATTTACAATGGGGCTCAATGGCAGATATTGGCACGTCAAAAAAGCACTTTCACCTAGAAACTCCATTCACACTTTTTATAATTCAGCTTTCTGTGGAGACACATGCTGGAACTTTTTACTTTGAAATGTTTTGTAGTTTCTGAGTTATTTAGGTTAAACGCCCAATGCATTCCCAATGGCAATAGCACAAACTTTGGCATGCTACTAGTCCTACATACTTACACCTAGAAACCCCATTCAAACCTATTTAGGTTCATCTTACGGTGGACATGTTTACCTGAAAAGAAATCTTTGAAATGTTTCATCGTTTTAGAAATATAGTGCTTTCAAATTTGAGACATTTACAATGGGGCTCAATGGCAGATATTGGCACGTCAAAAAAGCACTTTCACCTAGAAACTCCATTCACACTTTTTATAATTCAGCTTTCTGTGGAGACACATGCTGGAACTTTTTACTTTGAAATGTTTTGTAGTTTCTGAGTTATTTAGGTTAAACGCCCAATGCATTCCCAATGGCAATAGCACAAACTTTGGCATGCTACTAGTCCTACATACTTACACCTAGAAACCCCATTCAAACCTATTTAGGTTCATCTTACGGTGGACATGTTTGCCTGAAAAGGAATCTTTGAAATGTTTCATCGTTTTAGAAATATAGTGCTTTTAAATTTGAGACATTTACAATGGGGCTCAATGGCAGATATTGGCACGTCAAAAAAGCACTTTCACCTAGAAACTCCATTCACACTTTTTATAATTCAGCTTTCTGTGGAGACACATGCTGGAACTTTTTACTTTGAAATGTTTTGTAGTTTCTGAGTTATTTAAGTTAAACGCCCAATGCATTCCCAATGGCAATAGCACAAACTTTGGCATGCTACTAGTCCTACATACTTACACCTAGAAACCCCATTCAAACCTATTTAGGTTCATCTTACGGTGGACATGTTTACCTGAAAAGGAATCTTTGAAATGTTTCATCGTTTTAGAAATATAGTGCTTTCAAATTTGAGACATTTACAATGGGGCTCAATGGCAGATATTGGCACGTCAAAAAAGCACTTTCACCTAGAAACTCCATTCACACTTTTTATAATTCAGCTTTCTGTGGAGACACATGCTGGAACTTTTTACTTTGAAATGTTTTGTAGTTTCTGAGTTATTTAGGTTAAACGCCCAATGCATTCCCAATGGCAATAGCACAAACTTTGGCATGCTACTAGTCCTACATACTTACACCTAGAAACCCCATTCAAACCTATTTAGGTTCATCTTACGGTGGACATGTTTACCTGAAAAGAAATCTTTGAAATGTTTCATCGTTTTAGAAAAATAGTGCTTTCAAATTTGAGACATTTACAATGGGGCTCAATGGCAGATATTGGCACGTCAAAAAAGCACTTTCACCTAGAAACTCCATTCACACTTTTTATAATTCAGCTTTCTGTGGAGACACATGCTGGAACTTTTTACTTTGAAATGTTTTGTAGTTTCTGAGTTATTTAGGTTAAACGCCCAATGCATTCCCAATGGCAATAGCACAAACTTTGGCATGCTACTAGTCCTACATACTTACACCTAGAAACCCCATTCAAACCTATTTAGGTTCATCTTACGGTGGACATGTTTACCTGAAAAGAAATCTTTGAAATGTTTCATCGTTTTAGAAAAATAGTGCTTTCAAATTTGAGACATTTACAATGGGGCTCAATGGCAGATATTGGCACGTCAAAAAAGCACTTTCACCTAGAAACTCCATTCACACTTTTTATAATTCAGCTTTCTGTGGAGACACATGCTGGAACTTTTTACTTTGAAATGTTTTGTAGTTTCTGAGTTATTTAGGTTAAACGCCCAATGCATTCCCAATGGCAATAGCACAAACTTTGGCATGCTACTAGTCCTACATACTTACACCTAGAAACCCCATTCAAACCTATTTAGGTTCATCTTACGGTGGACATGTTTACCTGAAAAGAAATCTTTGAAATGTTTCATCGTTTTAGAAATATAGTGCTTTCAAATCTGAGACATTTACAATGGGGCTCAATGGCAGATATTGGCACGTCAAAAAAGCACTTTCACCTAGAAACTCCATTCACACTTTTTATAATTCAGCTTTCTGTGGAGACACATGCTGGAACTTTTTACTTTGAAATGTTTTGTAGTTTCTGAGTTATTTAGGTTAAACGCCCAATGCATTCCCAATGGCAATAGCACAAACTTTGGCATGCTACTAGTCCTACATACTTACACCTAGAAACCCCATTCAAACCTATTTAGGTTCATCTTACGGTGGACATGTTTGCCTGAAAAGGAATCTTTGAAATGTTTCATCGTTTTAGAAATATAGTGCTTTTAAATTTGAGACATTTACAATGGGGCTCAATGGCAGATATTGGCACGTCAAAAAAGCACTTTCACCTAGAAACTCCATTCACACTTTTTATAATTCAGCTTTCTGTGGAGACACATGCTGGAACTTTTTACTTTGAAATGTTTTGTAGTTTCTGAGTTATTTAAGTTAAACGCCCAATGCATTCCCAATGGCAATAGCACAAACTTTGGCATGCTACTAGTCCTACATACTTACACCTAGAAACCCCATTCAAACCTATTTAGGTTCATCTTACGGTGGACATGTTTACCTGAAAAGGAATCTTTGAAATGTTTCATCGTTTTAGAAATATAGTGCTTTCAAATTTGAGACATTTACAATGGGGCTCAATGGCAGATATTGGCACGTCAAAAAAGCACTTTCACCTAGAAACTCCATTCACACTTTTTATAATTCAGCTTTCTGTGGAGACACATGCTGGAACTTTTTACTTTGAAATGTTTTGTAGTTTCTGAGTTATTTAGGTTAAACGCCCAATGCATTCCCAATGGCAATAGCACAAACTTTGGCATGCTACTAGTCCTACATACTTACACCTAGAAACCCCATTCAAACCTATTTAGGTTCATCTTACGGTGGACATGTTTACCTGAAAAGAAATCTTTGAAATGTTTCATCGTTTTAGAAAAATAGTGCTTTCAAATTTGAGACATTTACAATGGGGCTCAATGGCAGATATTGGCACGTCAAAAAAGCACTTTCACCTAGAAACTCCATTCACACTTTTTATAATTCAGCTTTCTGTGGAGACACATGCTGGAACTTTTTACTTTGAAATGTTTTGTAGTTTCTGAGTTATTTAGGTTAAACGCCCAATGCATTCCCAATGGCAATAGCACAAACTTTGGCATGCTACTAGTCCTACATACTTACACCTAGAAACGCCATTCAAACCTATTTAGGTTCATCTTACGGTGGACATGTTTACCTGAAAAGAAATCTTTGAAATGTTTCATCGTTTTAGAAATATAGTGCTTTCAAATTTGAGACATTTACAATGGGGCTCAATGGCAGATATTGGCACGTCAAAAAAGCACTTTCACCTAGAAACTCCATTCACACTTTTTATAATTCAGCTTTCTGTGGAGACACATGCTGGAACTTTTTACTTTGAAATGTTTTGTAGTTTCTGAGTTATTTAGGTTAAACGCCCAATGCATTCCCAATGGCAATAGCACAAACTTTGGCATGCTACTAGTCCTACATACTTACACCTAGAAACCCCATTCAAACCTATTTAGGTTCATCTTACGGTGGACATGTTTGCCTGAAAAGGAATCTTTGAAATGTTTCATCGTTTTAGAAATATAGTGCTTTTAAATTTGAGACATTTACAATGGGGCTCAATGGCAGATATTGGCACGTCAAAAAAGCACTTTCACCTAGAAACTCCATTCACACTTTTTATAATTCAGCTTTCTGTGGAGACACATGCTGGAACTTTTTACTTTGAAATGTTTTGTAGTTTCTGAGTTATTTAAGTTAAACGCCCAATGCATTCCCAATGGCAATAGCACAAACTTTGGCATGCTACTAGTCCTACATACTTACACCTAGAAACCCCATTCAAACCTATTTAGGTTCATCTTACGGTGGACATGTTTACCTGAAAAGGAATCTTTGAAATGTTTCATCGTTTTAGAAATATAGTGCTTTCAAATTTGAGACATTTACAATGGGGCTCAATGGCAGATATTGGCACGTCAAAAAAGCACTTTCACCTAGAAACTCCATTCACACTTTTTATAATTCAGCTTTCTGTGGAGACACATGCTGGAACTTTTTACTTTGAAATGTTTTGTAGTTTCTGAGTTATTTAGGTTAAACGCCCAATGCATTCCCAATGGCAATAGCACAAACTTTGGCATGCTACTAGTCCTACATACTTACACCTAGAAACCCCATTCAAACCTATTTAGGTTCATCTTACGGTGGACATGTTTACCTGAAAAGAAATCTTTGAAATGTTTCATCGTTTTAGAAATATAGTGCTTTCAAATTTGAGACATTTACAATGGGGCTCAATGGCAGATATTGGCACGTCAAAAAAGCACTTTCACCTAGAAACTCCATTCACACTTTTTATAATTCAGCTTTCTGTGGAGACACATGCTGGAACTTTTTACTTTGAAATGTTTTGTAGTTTCTGAGTTATTTAGGTTAAACGCCCAATGCATTCCCAATGGCAATAGCACAAACTTTGGCATGCTACTAGTCCTACATACTTACACCTAGAAACCCCATTCAAACCTATTTAGGTTCATCTTACGGTGGACATGTTTGCCTGAAAAGGAATCTTTGAAATGTTTCATCGTTTTAGAAATATAGTGCTTTTAAATTTGAGACATTTACAATGGGGCTCAATGGCAGATATTGGCACGTCAAAAAAGCACTTTCACCTAGAAACTCCATTCACACTTTTTATAATTCAGCTTTCTGTGGAGACACATGCTGGAACTTTTTACTTTGAAATGTTTTGTAGTTTCTGAGTTATTTAAGTTAAACGCCCAATGCATTCCCAATGGCAATAGCACAAACTTTGGCATGCTACTAGTCCTACATACTTACACCTAGAAACCCCATTCAAACCTATTTAGGTTCATCTTACGGTGGACATGTTTACCTGAAAAGGAATCTTTGAAATGTTTCATCGTTTTAGAAATATAGTGTTTTCAAATTTGAGACATTTACAATGGGGCTCAATGGCAGATATTGGCACGTCAAAAAAGCACTTTCACCTAGAAACTCCATTCACACTTTTTATAATTCAGCTTTCTGTGGAGACACATGCTGGAACTTTTTACTTTGAAATGTTTTGTAGTTTCTGAGTTATTTAGGTTAAACGCCCAATGCATTCCCAATGGCAATAGCACAAACTTTGGCATGCTACTAGTCCTACATACTTACACCTAGAAACCCCATTCAAACCTATTTAGGTTCATCTTACGGTGGACATGTTTGCCTGAAAAGGAATCTTTGAAATGTTTCATAGTTTTAGAAATATAGTGCTTTTAAATTTGAGAAATTCAGAATGGGGGTCAATGGCAGATTTTGGCAAGTAAAGATTTGAGTGGGGTTTGAACCCACAATCTCCAGATAATAATGCAGCCAGTGTGCTAAGTCACTGATCTACTTGCTACCTGCCACAACACAGTCTGCTGTTCCCTTTGAGTACAACATTGATACAAAAATAAAATACAAAAAATAAAATAACAGGAGATTTGTCTATTGTTTCTTTTGCTGTTGTTTATCTCTAGACGTTCGAATGTTTATGAACCACAATGGAAACAAGTCTCTGGCTCTTCTGTCATTATCTATTCGGGCTTTTAAGAACAGCATGCACAGTGGATCACTGGGTACAGAGCCTGCCTGGGAATCAGGAGGCTGCAGGTTCAAGTCCTGGCTCTGACATAGTGTCCCAAAATCATGAAAATATGACAAAATATATTATGCCGTCCCAAACCATGGACTATAGTATGTCGTTTTTTCATGATTTTCATCTTTTTTTCAAATCCTCCAAAATCATGAAAAACGACATGCTATAGTATGCCGTCCGAAACCATGACCATAGTATGTCGTTTTTTCATGATTTTCATCTTTTTTTCAAATAGTCCAAAATCACGAAAAACGACATGCTATAGTATACCGTCCGAAGAAAATTATAACTTTGGCATGCTACTAGTCCTACATACTTACACCTATAATCCCCATTCAAACCTATTTAGGTTCATCTTACGGTGGACATCTTTGAAATGTTTCATAGTTTTAGAAATATAGTAAATCATTTGAGAAATTTATAATGGCAGATAGTGGTACGTCAAAAAATCACTTTCACCTAGAAACTCCATTCACACTTTTTATAATTCAGCTTACTGTGGAGACACATGCTGGAACTTTTTACTTTGAAATGTCTTGTAGTTTCTGAGTTATTTAACTTAAACGCCCAATGCATTCTCAATGGCAATAGCACAAACTTTGGCATGCTACTAGTCCTACATACTTACACCTAGAAACCCCATTTAAACCTATTTAGGTTCATATGGTGGACATGTTTGCCTCGAAAAGGAATCTTTGAAATGTTTCATAGTTTTAGAAATATAGTGCTTTCAAATTTGAGACATTTATAATGGGGCTCAATGGCAGCTCTATCATGGGATGTCAAAAAGTCACTTTCACCTAGAAATTCCATTCACACTTTTTATAATTCAGCTTACTGTGGGCAAACATGCTGGAACTTTTTACTTTGAAATGTCTTGTAGTTTCTGAGTTTTTTAACTTAAACGCCCAATGCATTCTCAATGGCAATAGCACAAACTTTGGCATGCCTACATACTTATGGTAAATGGTACATTTATATAGCGCCTTTATCCAAGGCGCTTTACATAGATTGTGCATTACATTCACCCATCCACACGCACATTCATACACCGATTGCGGCAGAAGCCATGCAAGGTACCAACCAGCACATCGGGAGCAATTTGGGGTTCAGTGTCTTGCCCAAGGACACTTCGACATGTAGACAGGAGGAGCCGGGATTCGAACCACCAACCCATGGATCATCGGACGACCTGCTCTACCTCCTGAGCCACAGTCGCCCCACTTACACCTAGAAACCCCATTGCACAATTTGTTTAGGATTCCAACAAGCCTGCAGCATTACAGTCAATCACTTCATTAGCACTTTAATCTCAACAACCGCAGACCGAAAAGAAGGCTGAGCCTGCCATGAAATATCCTGCTCAGCAGTTAAGACAGCGATGCCGCCGATATGTTCACTCACCGTCTCTATGTGATCTATATAAAATAAATACTGCCAGTTCCGGAGTGCTTCAAACGGATTGTGTGCCTGATTGTGTGGCCCTGGTCTTTGGTCCGGGTACTAACACATAATTCGTTTTTCTCTTCAAAATAAAATTGATAAAACAAGAAAATATCATGTTTTATTTTTAAACCTAAAATGAAACAACACAACACAGGCCTGTTTTTCGTTATTCTGAATGTCTGTAAACATTGGAAATCAGCGCCTGTTTGCACCTGTTTTCTGTTTTTGTGTCAGTTTCATTTATTTATTTTCTCATAGGCTAAAACCGGACCAACTAGGTCTCCACCAGGACATGATCGTTTGTTACGTAACAGTATATTCATAATTCTTAGTAATGTTATAAAGATGAATGCATGCTGTGTTTTCTGCTAGGGTCTTGACTATTACTTTGTATAGGAGAGACAGAGTTTAATTGCCAGTCAAAGCAAAGACTGGAGGATGGCACGTCCTTGCCAGACATGCTTGCAGAAACTCTTGGGTACTGAAGTTGGCTGCCATGTCATTTGCCACGGACACCCCAAACTACATACAGTAGTGTTGCTTTAATGCCACAGGGAAAGCTCAGTTTTTCAGCCTCATTTAACTTCAAACAGGATTTCACTCATTAAAACATGTGTTTAGTGTCAATTTGGGTCATAACTCAAGTGTACACTTAAACTGTGTGTTGGTTTGTTTACTGTTTTACTGTTGAGTGAGACCCACAGTTTGGGAAACAGTGTCTCCCAAATAGAAGGGATGGAAACAGATTGTTTTAAATGCTGGCTATTCCAATAAAGTAGAAAACAGGAGGGGGTTAGACAAAAAAAGGAAGAACTGTTATGTTATAATTTGCTATAATGTTTTGTGTGTGTAAAGGGTGTAATTACAGAGCTGTCTGGGTGCTATAAATATTGATATGACAATTAAAATGTCATTGCTATATCACACAAATTACATTGTTGTATTACTGTTGTATGGTAGACAATATATTAAAAGTGGGTTTCAGGTGTGGTAATCTGAACACAGTGTCTTTACACTCTAGTGAAATAGTGCATTTCATATTTAATGTAAACATAGGCAGTCAGCAGGTCACAGCGCTGTAGGGCTTCGAACCCTATATCCAGCAGAAGCTTGGATAGTACTTATTACTACCAGTGCTTTTTTTGCTTTGCAACACCATGCCTTTACTTGCATGTGAATTATTTTGTTTTTGTCTAATAAAATAGGCTATTCATTTTAATCAATCAATCAAACTGCATTAATTATAACACAGAGATTCTACTAAAGTAAGCTATCCACGTCAACATGCTCTATAGGAGTCTCAATAACAGTTAGAAGTAAGTTTAATGTTTATGTTTAATGTAGCAGAAGAGGCAATTCATTGAACACAGTTTTGCACAATTTTAACATCCCAGATCGATTGCAATATGAATCTACTGGGCTGACTACAGCTAGCTCTGGTCCATGTTCATTAGAGCTATGGACCAGAGCTAGACTACAACATGATATAGGAGAACAATAACTTTGCATTGTAAATCAAAACGTAACCACAGTGTGCATGGTTGCAGTGTAATGCTAAAGGTTTAATCACAGGGCTGTCTGCTTCATGTTATAATTTATAATTAAAAGTGCATTCTGGTATTGTGAATCAATTAATTGAGTGCTATCCTTACTTTCATGAAAGCACCAACTTCAGTATAACAAAAATAGCACAGTGAGTCTCAGACTGGGGTCTGACTCTGCATGGGGACCCCCAGGGTGTTTTTTTAATATAGCATCAACATCAGCCACTATATAGGCGGCCATTTTCAATTTTGTCAATAATTCACTTCCGGTTTAAGATTTTTTTTGGGCACCCCTTCTGGGATGTGTCAGGATGACCCAAGGGACATATGTGACAAATTGTATGCTTCTATGAGATTCTATAGGCTTTTTGAGTCAATCACCAACACTGTTGGCGGCCATATTCAATTGTGTCAATAATTCACTTCCTGTTTAAGATTTTTTAGGCACCCCTTCTGGGATGTATTAGGATAACCAAAGGGACATATGTGCCAACTTGTATGCTTCTATGAGATTCTATAGGCTTTTCAGTCAATCACCAACACTGTAGGCGGCCATTTTCTATTTTGTCAATAATTCACTTCCTGTTTAAGATTTATTTTGGGCACCGCTTCTAGGATGTTTTAGGATGACCCAAGGGACATCTGTACCAAATTACATGCTTGTTTCCACCGCATAACGTTCCCGACGATAATACTCCCTATACTAATTCACGTTGGTGAAACACGGATATTGGAATATAGACGACACCCCGAGAACAGTATGGGTTGGCGCCCCAGCCTGCATTCTCCGTGAGGAGGAAGCCCAAAAAACCTTCGGTGAGGCCTTTAGGAGGGCCATTCGAGCCGCAAGCGGAGCCTGCAGTACCACCGTTGCCCAGGTGGAGCCTGCAGTGCAGAACCATTGCAGCTCAAAAATCCACCCCTCCTGAATGAAGTGTCTGGTGCTGGGAGTCTGGTGCAACGCACAGGTCCTGGTTGCACCTGGTGAGAGCAGGAGTGGACCTGGTGAGACGTAGGACTCAGGAGGGTCCCGGACAGGAGTCAACCCACAGAGCCTATAGTCCCTCCACATGCCAGAATTGTGCCTCCCAGTCCCGGCAGAATAGTTCCGGAGTGGTTCCAATGGATTGTGTGGCTCTGGTCTTTCCCTAGTGGGTCTGATCGAGGGTAGCTACTGGGACGTAAGTCGGGTCACCCGAGGGAGGGGTATAATGTTTGCGAGACCCGAAACGCCAATGACCTAGGGATACATCACTGAGGATACGTCCCAGGTGCATTCAAGCGATGTATTTTCATATACTGTACATCGACATCGATCGACGTCGATCGAAATGCGGAAATCACCCGTCGCTCCCGACACACGTTGGTCCAACATTGCGTCGTGCTTTCGGTCTAATGACTGCTGGACCTTTGGTGTGTCAGAACGAAAGCCTGTATTATGTAAATATAAAAAACTAGCATCTGCCACTTATGTGGAATTAAGGTGACTTGATTGATTGACATCAGCTCGAACCCACAGTGCAATACAAACCTCACTAGCCTTACAAAGTTATAATTTATCTGAAAATATTCTACCAATTCCACCCCCCCCTCTATGTTGCCCAAGTGTGTTTGTCTTATATGTAACGCCAGCACCACGCAGCTCAGCATTGGGATAGTAATGTTTTGGGTTGGTAGATCTTGTTCAGCTGGTAAGTTTAAAAGTAGTCATGTGTGGGCAGTCTGGGCACACCTGCTATATAGTACGTTGTATTTTATGTTTTTTTATGACATACTATAGTATGTCGTTTTTCATGATTGTCATCAGTTCAGCAGGGTTTCTCGACCCACAGGTTGAGAACCCCTGCTATAGTATGTCGTTTTTCATGATTGTCATCAGTTCAGCAGGGTTTCTCGACCCACAGGTTGAGAACCCCTGCTATAGTATGTTGTTTTTCATGGCTTTACACGATAAAAATAAATGATGGAAACGATGAAAAACAACATACTATAGTATGTCGTTTTTCATGGTTTGACAATGAAAAAATAAATAAAATCATGAAAAACATCATACCATACTAATATGTTGTTTATATTGGTTTTCAACAAAATGATGAAAGGCCTCTTTCTTTCACTGCCTACACTGTTCCTTAGTACAGTAGTTCTCAACCATGGAGCAGTGATTGCCAGCTAGGTGTAGGGAATCAGTGCTGTGGTGTAAAGCTGCACTTAATGGTACACCTCAGCTATGGCTGCACCCAGGGCACCCCTCAGTGGATTCCTCTATACCAGCTGTCCCCAAACATTTTTGCCCGTACACCCCGTTACCTCCTGACCTAGCTGACACCCCCCCCCCCCCCCCCCTAACGTTCAATCAAAGTTGTATTTGGCCGAAAATGATACAAAAAAAGAATATAATTATGGCAAATAATCACGGAATGGCACTGCACTGAGAGACACAGAGCTGCTGTATACTCCCTCAGCAGATCCTTACAACAGTGTTTACCAGATTTTGCCGTTTGTTAAACAAGACAAAAAAAATACGCCATTAAGGTCTCCACACACCGGGCACGAATCGGATGCGAATTCGGATTTTTAGCGGCGTTTCACCATCGGTTATCCGAAAAATGCAGCCGGTCTGCAACCACCTTTAGTGTACCCTTTTCATGTCACGCACCCCCTAGATGTTCGCGCACCACAAGGGGTGCACGCACCACAAGGGGTGCACGCACCACAGTTTGGGAACCCCTACTCTATACGGATAAAATATTAGTTTTTCCACACAAAGCCAAGTTGATGCATGACATTCTGTCTTTTAATGTTCTTTCTGTTTGCATGCTCTCTGTTATTGTGCTCTCAGGCACTTGTACACGTGATTTTGTATTCAAACATCAGTGAGAATGACAACACAGCATGGTTTTAATTTAATATAACTTTATTTTGATTTAATATCTGAGCAATTCTCATTCAAAAGGCAAGACAATAGAAAAGGAGACAGAAAATATGGGCCATGGATATAAATATACAAAGAGGAAGAATCTTTACATTCAGTAACATTAAATAAAGAAGGCAGGCGCCAACCATATAGACACGGGATACGACATTGCATTGTGGATTACTGAACCCTACATGGGTCACATGTTAGCTCACCTCTTTTAACGTCCACATTCAAAGCTGTGCCTTACACCTTAAGATAAGAGTTGGATTCAGGAGCTTTACACACCAACACGTCCCAAACCCCACCCTCCCTTTGGCAACATTAAATAGAAATCACCACCCTTTGGCAACATTAAATAGAAATCACACCCATATACAGTAACACACAACTAGTGTTCATCACTTCTCCATTGGTGACCCCCCCGACCCCCCCCCCGAACCAGACAGTGTAGCCCATGTCTATACAGTAAGCCTTTGTTGTCAAATACAAGCAGTCAATGAGTACCATGCCACAGATCATAGAACTCTGATTGGTCCATTAAAAGGAGAAGCACAGTAGTACAGTCAAAAGTACGGGATGATCGGGATCACAGAGTAGGCAACACTGGTCAGAACTGAAACCGATCTACAGTACATCTGCTACTTCAAGTATCCAATTAAATGTTGAGACATTACATTACGCTTCGCAGATGGAACCCACATTACTAATCTTTTGAGGGAAATTGGCACAAACACTTTGTTAAAATATGAATTGAACGAACGTGCAGAATTAATCGAGCGTAAACCGTTTTGGTTTTTTTCCCCTCCAAGTGCACAGAAGTCAAGATGCCAGTGCAATAATATATTCATATTAATCATATTCATTAAACATAAGTTAAATATTGGAGCATACAACTAATACCAACGGGGAAAAAAAAACTTTTGGAGAAGAACAAGAAGCTAAAGCAAACAACTGGACTGCCAATAACCAGCAATCATTAAACAACTAAAGAACCATTGACAGTCTTGACCAGCTACGAAAAACACACACCCAGGTGTATACTTATTACACACACACACACACACACACACACACACACACACACACACACACACACACACACACACACACACACACACACACACACACACACACACACACACACACACACACACACACACACACACACACACACACACACACACACACACACAGGTACACGCACGCACACAAACAGAGATACACACACGCACGCACACACACACGCACATAGTACTGATCCAGTCGCCAACGTAGGCACAGACGTTTAGTACGGGATCTGGTTTTGGTAGTACTGGATCATGTCATACGTTCTGCTCCTGTGAAACAAATGAACAATGTTGAAGTACCATTGACCATGGCAGTCCATTTTACTTTGATGTCATAATCGAGTACGATGTACGACCTAAATGACCTCTGTGTGAATACGGTAGACTTATAACCAAATAACCGAGGAGAAAGTTTAAAACAAATACATTTTCATTGTGTTGTGAGTTTGTAGAGTTGCTCTTTTCGCTATTTTTCTTTACTTTTAGTAATCGTTCATTAATCGTGATAAGAGGCAAAAGTTTGAAATAATCGTGCTATTGATTTAAAGTCATATTGACGCCCACAGCCCTAACTCATACTGGATGATAACATCTTGAGGTGACCACCACCACCTGGTGAGTTGCACTGACCTGTTGCTGAGGAAGCAGTTCTGGATGACTTTGATGATGAAGGCGGCTGCCTCCTTCTCGCTCACGCTTGGGTTGAATCTTTGCCTGAAAGCAGGGGAGAGAAGTTTAGATTCTAAACCGATTCTAAACTTTAGAACATGTTTGAATGTGTCATTATCCAACAAAAAGTGGAAGTGCTGTATACTTCAGTGCTCGCATTGCGTGTGCAAATTACTAAACTGACAATTCTGTCTATGACCCTGTGAAGGTCTCGTTAGTCGTTAGGAAAGCAACCTTGCAATATTATAATCATTAATGGAATCTCATGGGTTCACGTCAATTTATTTGAGCCACCGGTTCCTTAAACCTCAAATTCCCAAAATAGCCAAAAAGTGGTGAAATCATTCAAACCGGGAAAGCATATGGGTGGGTGTGTGATCCCAGTGTAAACCCACTTGAGCAACTTGATGGTCTGTCCTCTGAAGCAGGGAAGACCAGTATCCAGCATCAGGGTGACAAGGGAGACCACTGCGTCCATATAGGGCCTGATAACAGAAAGAGATAGCCACTTGTCTCAGTCCTACATTCATGCATGACTTTGTTAGACAAGGCCACTGATTCCCACTAGAGTTCTCAAATTCTTCCCGAACGGGCTGAAAAAACAAACAAAAACAAAAGTAACTAGAAAGGTCGCAATTTTAAAAAATTGCAAAGTGTGGTTGCCGCAGTGGCTTACATATGCCCCTCCCACTGATATTGCCAGCCAATTGCAATGTCGCGTCACCCCTGCGATCATGCGTAAGTAATTCGGATGGGATTTATCCCCCCAAAAAACCTTTTTCTGCAAGAAACGGTTACATTTTCCGCATTTGCGGCGCCCCCTATGGATGAAAATGGAATCGCTTTTGGCTTTTGGTTGATTAAACCACCCGCGACATCCGATTCAAATTTGGGATGGATTGGTCATTCCGTTCGTGACTTTAGGCATTTTTTGTAAAATAGGCCCCTCCCACTAACTTCGGACGACGATTAAGGCCGAACGATACGGACAAAAAAAAATCCAAAAATCTGAAAAAAAATTAAACGCGGTCCGATAGGTCCAGAGATCATGTATACCGATTTCTGTGAGATTCGGACAAAATCTGTAGAAACAGAAAATAAAGGTGTGTTTTGAAGAAAAATCAAAATGGCGGAAAATCTATCCTGACGCAAATGGGCGTGGCCTATATGGGGAGATGCGTCATGGCCCAAGGAATACAGGGAGAAAGGAATTTTGAATTTACGACCTACGGTTCAAGAGTTATAAGCCAAAACGTAAAGTGGGCTGTTATAGCGCCACCATGAGGCCGACCGATATAATTATAAGTTAATTAATTTTAGTAAGTATTACGAATTATCCCTCCAAGTTTTGTAACTATAGCCCTTACGGTCTTCGAGGAAAAAATACTTGAACGTGTTTTTTCGCATTTTCCCATTCATGTCAATGGGGAAATTTAATTCACTAATAAATTCATATCAATTAAACTATTCAACATTTCTCTTAGAAACGAGCAAGCACACCATTCCCGATTTGTCCGGTCAATTTGAGATATGGCTCAAGTGCGTACAGTCAAAACTGTGGGAGGAGTAGCGTTTCAAAATAAAGGTTACTCCAGGAAAAAGAATAAAGTGTTACGATTACAATAGTCTGGTTGCCCTTTAGGGCAACCACACTAATAATAACTAGAAAGGTCGCAATTTTAAAAAATTGCAAAGTGTGGTTGCCGCAGTGGCTTACCTATGCCCCTCCCACTGATATTGCCAGCCAATTACAATGTCGCGTCACCCCTTGGATCATGCGTAAGTAATTCGGATGGGATTTAGCCCCCCGAAAAACATTTTTCTGCGAGAAACGGTTACATTTTTCGCATTTGCGGCGCCCCCTATGGATGAAAATGGAATCGCTTTTGGCTTTTGGTTGATTAAACCACCCGCGACATCTGATTCAAATTTGGGATGGATTGGACATTCCGTTCGTGACTTTAGGCATTTTTTGTAAAATAGGCCCCTCCCACTAACTTCGGACGACGATTAAGGCCGAACGATACGGACAAAAAAAATTCAAAAAATCTGAAAAAAATTGAAACGCGGTCCGATAGGTCCAGAGATCATGTGTACCGATTTCTGTGAGATTCGGACAAAATCTGTAGAAACAGAAAATAAAGGTGTGTTTTGAAGAAAAATCAAAATGGCGGAAAATCTATCCTGACGCAAATGGGCGTGGCCTATATGGGGAGATGCGTCATGGCCCAAGGAATACAGGGAGAAAGGAATTTTGAATTTACGACCTACGGTTCAAGAGTTATAAGCCAAAACGTAAAGTGGGCTGTTATAGCGCCACCATGAGGCCGACCGATATAATTATAAGTTAATTAATTTTAGTAAGTATTACGAATTATCCCTCCAAGTTTTGTAACTATAGCCCTTACGGTCTTCGAGGAAAAAATACTTGAACGTGTTTTTTCGCATTTTCCCATTCATGTCAATGGGGAAATTTAATTCACTAATAAATTCATATCAATTAAACTATTCAACATTTCTCTTAGAAACGAGCAAGCACACCATTCCCGATTTGTCCGGTCAATTTGAGATATGGCTCAAGTGCGTACAGTCAAAACTGTGGGAGGAGTAGCGTTTCAAAATAAAGGTTACTCCAGGAAAAAGAATAAAGTGTTACGATTACAATAGTCTGGTTGCCCTTTAGGGCAACCACACTAATAATAACTAGAAAGGTCGCAATTTTAAAAAATTGCAAAGTGTGGTTGCCGCAGTGGCTTACCTATGCCCCTCCCACTGATATTGCCAGCCAATTACAATGTCGCGTCACCCCTTGGATCATGCGTAAGTAATTCGGATGGGATTTAGCCCCCCGAAAAACATTTTTCTGCGAGAAACGGTTACATTTTTCGCATTTGCGGCGCCCCCTATGGATGAAAATGGAATCGCTTTTGGCTTTTGGTTGATTAAACCACCCGCGACATCTGATTCAAATTTGGGATGGATTGGACATTCCGTTCGTGACTTTAGGCATTTTTTGTAAAATAGGCCCCTCCCACTAACTTCGGACGACGATTAAGGCCGAACGATACGGACAAAAAAAATTCAAAAAATCTGAAAAAAATTGAAACGCGGTCCGATAGGTCCAGAGATCATGTGTACCGATTTCTGTGAGATTCGGACAAAATCTGTAGAAACAGAAAATAAAGGTGTGTTTTGAAGAAAAATCAAAATGGCGGAAAATCTATCCTGACGCAAATGGGCGTGGCCTATATGGGGAGATGCGTCATGGCCCAAGGAATACAGGGAGAAAGGAATTTTGAATTTACGACCTACGGTTCAAGACTTATAAGCCAACACGTATAGTGGGCTGTTATAGCGCCACCATGAGGCCGACCGATATAATTATAAGTTAATTAATTTTAGTAAGTATTACGAATTATCCCTCCAAGTTTTGTAACTATAGCCCTTACGGTCTCCGAGGAAAAAATACTTGAACGTGATTTTTCGCATTTTCCCATTCATGTCAATGGGGACATTTAATTCACTAATAAATTAATATCAATTAAACTATACAACATTTCTCTTAGAAACGAGCAAGCACACGATTCCCGATTTTTACAGTCAATTTGACATATGGCTCAAGTGCGTACAGTCAAAACTGTGGGACTAGTAGTGGGACAAACTTTGTCTTACTCTAGTAAAATAAAAAAAATAATAAAGTGTTACAATTACAATAGTCTGGTTGCCCTTTAGGGCAACCACACTAACTAGAAAGGTCGCAATTTTAAAAAATTGCAAAGTGTGGTTGCCGCAGTGGCTCACATATGCCCCTCCCACTGATATTGCCAGCCAATTACAATGTCGCGTCACCCCTGCGATCATGCGTAAGTAATTCGGAGGGGATTTATCCCCCAAAAATCATGTTTTTGCGACAAACGGTTACATTTCTCGCATTTGCGGCGCCCCCTATGGATGAAAATGGAATTGTTTTTGGTACTTGGTTGATTTAACCACCCGTGACATGTGATTCAAATTTGGGATGGATCGGACATTTCGTTCGGGATTTTAGGCATTTTTTGTAAAATAGGCCCATCCCACTAACTTTGGAAGCCGATTACGGCCGAACGATACGCACTATCAAAATTCCGCCTGTGGTGTCTTCATCGGAAAGGTCCAGAGATTATGTGTACCAATTTTTGTGAGATTTGGACAAAATCTGTAGGAGGAGGAGCAAAAAGTGTGTTTTGGAGAAAATTCAAAATGGCGGAAAATCTATCATGACGCAAATGGGCGTGGCCTATATGGGTAGATGCGTCATGGCCCAAGGAATCCAGGGAGAAAGGAATTTTGAATTTACGACCTACGGTTCAAGTGTTATAAGCCAAAAGGTAAAGTGGGCTGTTATAGCGCCACCATGAGGCCGACCGATATCATTATAAGTTCATTAATTTTAGTAAGTATTACGAATTATCCCTCCAAGTTTTGTAACTATAGCCCTTACGGTCTCCGAGGAAAAAATACTTGAACGTGATTTTTCGCATTTTCCCATTCATGTCAATGGGGAAATTTAATTCACTAATAAATTCATATCAATTAAACTATACAATATTTCTCTTAGCAATGAGCAAGCACACCATTTCCGATTTTTCCGGTCAATTTGACATATTGGTCAAGTGCGTACAGTTAAAACTGTGGGAGGAGTAGCGTTTCAAAAAAAGGGTTACTCCAGTAAAATAAAAAAGAAAGTGTTACAATTACAATAGTCTGGTTGCCCTTTAGGGCAACCACACTAACTAGAAAGAAGCAATTCTGGGAAATTGCAAAGTGTGGTTGCCTCACTCGCTGATATAGGCCCCTCCCAGTAATTTTGCTAGCCAATGACAATGTCAAGCCACCCTTGTGATCATGTGTAAGTAATTAGTGTGGTTGCCCTAAAGGGCAACCAGACTATTGTAATTGTAACACTTTATTTTTTATACTGGAGTAACCCTTTTTTTGAAACGCTACTCCTCCCACAGTTTTAACTGTACGCACTTGACCCATATGTCAAATTGACCGGAAAAATCGGAAATGGTGTGCTTGCTCATTGCTAAGAGAAATATTGTATAGTTTAATTGATATGAATTTATTAGTGAATTAAATTTCCCCATTGACATGAATGGGAAAATGCGAAAAATCACGTTCAAGTATTTTTTCCTCGGAGACCGTAAGGGCTATAGTTACAAAACTTGGAGGGATAATTCGTAATACTTACTAAAATTAATGAACTTATAATTATATCGGTCGGCCTCATGGTGGCGCTATAACAGCCCACTTTACGTTTTGGCTTATAACTCTTGAACCGTAGGTCATAAATTCAAAATTCCTTTTTCCCTGTATTCCTTGGGCCATGACGCATCTCCCCATATAGGCCACGCCCATTTGCGTCAGGATAGATTTTCCGCCATTTTGAATTTTCTCCAAAACACACTTTTTGTTCCTCCTCCTACAGATTTTGTCCAAATCTCACAAAAATCGGCACACATGATCTCAGGACCCATCCGATTAAAACACCAACTGCAGAATTTTGGTAGTGCGTATCGTTCGGCCGTAATCGTCGTCCGAAGATAGTAGGAGGGGCCTATTTTACAAAAAATGCCATAAATCACGAACAGAATGTCCGATCCATCCCAAATTGTAATCACATGTCGCGGGTGGTTCAATCAACCAAGTTCCAAAAGCAATTCCATTTTCATCCATAGGGGGCGCCGGAAATGCCAAAAATGTCACCGTATGGTGCAAAAACATGATTTTTGGGGGATAAATCCCCTCCGAATTACTTACACATGATCGCAGGGGTGACGCGACATTGTAATTGGCTGGCAATATCAGTGGGAGGGGCATATGTAAGCCACTGCGGCAACCACACTTTGCAATTTTTTAAAATTGCGACCTTTCTAGTTTATTTTACTGGAGTAACCCTTTTTTTGAAACGCTACTCCTCCCACAGTTTTAACTGTACGCACTTGACCCATATGTCAAATTGAACGGAAAAATCGGGAATGGTGTGCTTGGTCATTGCTAAGAGAAATATTGTATAGTTTAATTGATATTAATTTATTAGTGAATTAAATTTCCCCATTGACATGAATGGGAAAATGCGAAAAATCACGTTCAAGTATTTTTTCCTCGGAGACCGTAAGGGCTATAGTTACAAAACTTGGAGGGATAATTCGTAATACTTACTAAAATTAATTAACTTATAATTACATCGGTCGGCCTCATGGTGGCGCTATAACAGCCCACGTTACGTTTTGGCTTATAACTCTTGAACCGTAGGTCGTACATTCAAAATTCCTTTCTCCCTGTATTCCTTGGGCCATGACGCATCTCCCCATATAGGCCACGCCCATTTACGTCAGGATAGATTTTCCGCCATTTTGAATTTTCTTCAAAACACACCTTTATTTTCTGTTTCTACAGATTTTGTCTGAATCTCACAGAAATCGGTACACATGATCTCTGGACCTATCGGACCGCGTTTAAATTTTTTTCAGATTTTTTGAATTTTTTTTGTCCGTATCGTTCGGCCTTAATCGTCGTCCGAAGTTAGCGGGAGGGGCCTATTTTACAAAAAATGCCTAAAATCACGAACGGAATGTCCAATCCATCCCAAATTTGAATCAGATGTCGTGGGTGGTTTAATCAACCAAAAGCCAAAAGCGATTATATTTTCATCCATAGGGGGCGCCGCAAAAGCGAAAAATTTAACCGTTTCTTGCAGAAAAAATATTTTTGGGGGGATAAATCCCCTCCGAATTACTTACGCATGACCGCAGGGGTGAGCCATTGTAATTGGCTGGCAATATCAGTGGGAGGGGCATATGTAAGCCACTGCGGCAACCACACTTTGCAATTTTTTTAAATTGCGACATTTCTAGTTCAAAGTGTTTTTCCCCCCTGAAATCATGTTTTTGCAATAAACGGGTAATTGTTTTTGCAATTGTAGCGCCCCCTATGGATGAAAATGGAATTGCTTTTGGCTCTGCGTTGATTAAGCCACCCTCGACATGTGATTTGGATTTGGGATGGATCGGACATTCCGTGCGTGAATTGTGGCATTTTTTGTAAAATAGGCCCCTCCCACTAACTTCGGAAGACGATTACGGACGAACGATACAGAAGATCAAAATTCTGACTGTGCTGTTTTAATCGGATAGGTCCGGAGATCATGTGTACCGATTTTTGTGAGATTTGGACAAAATCTGTAGGTGGAGGATCCAAAAGTGGGTTTTGAACAAAATTCAAAATGGCGGAAAATCTATCTAGACGCAAATGGGCGTGGCCTATATGGGGAGATGCGTCATGACCCAAGGAATCCAGGAAAAAAATAATTTTGATTTTACTACCTACGGTTCAAGAGTTATACGCCAAAACGTAAAGTGGGCTGTTATAGCGCCACCATGAGGCCGATCAATATACTTATACGGTTATTAATTTTAGTAATTATTATGAACCTTCCCCCCAAGTGTTGTAACTGTAGCCCGTACGGTGTCAGAGGAAAAAATACTTGAATGTGAGTTTTTGCATTTTCCCATTCATGTCAATGGGGAAATTTAATCCACTAATTAATTAATATAAATTAAACTATACAACATTTCTCTTAGAAACGAGCAAGCACATCATTCCCGATGAAGCCGGTCGTTTTGACATATGGCTCAAGTGTGTGCGGCAAAAACTGTGGGAGGAGTAGCACTCCAAAATAAAGTTTATACAGAAAGAAAACAAAAAAAATAAATAAAAGGTAAGGGGAACAATAGTATGGTTGCCCATAGGCAACCACACTAACTAGAAAGAAGCAATTCTGGGAAATTGCAAAGTGTGGTTGCCTCACTCGCTGATATAGGCCCCTCCCAGTAATTTTGCTAGCCAATGACAATGTCAAGCCACCCTTGTGATCATGTGTAAGTAATTCAGAGTGTTTTTTCCCCCCTGAAATCATGTTTTTGCAATAAACGGGTAATTGTTTTTGCAATTGTAGCGCCCCCTATGGATGAAAATGGAATTGCTTTTGGCTCTGCGTTGATTAAGCCACCCTCGACATGTGATTTGGATTTGGGATGGATGGGACATTCCGTGCGTGAATTGTGGCATTTTTTGTAAAATAGGCCCCTCCCACTAACTTCGGAAGACGATTACGGACGAACGATACAGAAGATCAAAATTCTGACTGTGCTGTTTTAATCGGATAGGTCCGGAGATCATGTGTACCGATCTTTGTGAGATTTGGACAAAATCTGTAGGTGGAGGATCCAAAAGTGGGTTTTGAACAAAATTCAAAATGGCGGAAAATCTATCTAGACGCAAATGGGCGTGGCCTATATGGGGAGATGCGTCATGAACCAAGGAATCCAGGAAAAAAATAATTTTGATTTTACGACCTACGGTTCAAGAGTTATACGCCAAAACGTAAAGCGGGCTGTTATAGCGCCACCATGAGGCCGATCAATATACTTATACGGTTATTAATTTTAGTAATTATTATGAACCTTCCCCCCAAGTGTTGTAACTGTAGCCCGTACGGTCTCAGAGGAAAAAATACTTGAATGTGAGTTTTTGCATTTGCCCATTCATGTCAATGGGGAAATTTAATCCACTAATTAATTAATATCAATTAAACTATACAACATTTCTCTTAGAAACGAGCAAGCACATCATTCCCGATGAAGCCGGTCGTTTTGACATATGGCTCAAGTGTGTGCGGCAAAAACTGTGGGAGGAGTAGCACTCCAAAATAAAGTTTATACAGAAAGAAAACAAAAAGAAGAAATAAAAGGTAAGGGGAACAATAGTATGGTTGCCCATAGGCAACCACACTAACTAGAAAGAAGCAATTCTGGGAAATTGCAAAGTGTGGTTGCCTCACTCGCTAATATAGGCCTCTCCCGGTAATTTTGCTAGCCAATTACAATGTAAAGTCACCCTTGTGATCATGTGTAAGTAATTGGGAGGGGTTCCCCCCCCCCCCGAAATCATGTTTTTGCAACAAACGGTTAAGTGTTTTTGCAATTGTGGCGCCCCCTATAGATGAAAATAGAATAGCTTTAGGCTCTGTGTTTATTAAGCCACCCTCGACATTTGATTAAAATTTGGGATGGATCGGACATTCCGTTCGTGATTTGTGCCGTCTTTTGTAAAATAGGCCCCTCCCACTAACTTTGGAAGCTGATTACGGACTAACGATATGGACTATCAAAATTCTGACTCTGCTGTTTTAATCGGATAGGTCCGGAGATCATGTGTACCGATTCTTATGAGATTTGGCCAAAATCTGTAGCTGGAGGATCCAAAAGTGTGTTTTGAAGAAAATTCAAAATGGCAGAAAATCTATCCTGACGCAAATGGGCGTGGCCTATATGGGGAGATGCGTCATGACTCAAGGAATCCAGCGAAAAAATATTTTTTATTTTATGACCTACCGTGCAAGAGTTATAATGCAAAAGGTAAAGTGGGCTGTTATAGCGCCACCATGAGGCCGACCGATATAATTATATGTTAATTAATTTTGATAATTATTATGAACCTCCCCTCCAAGTGTTGTAACTACAGCGCTTACGGTCTCAGAGAAACAAATAGTTGAATGTGAGTTTTCCCATTTTCCCATTCAAGTGAATGGGGAAAATTAATTCACTAATTAATTAATATCAATTAAACTATACAACATTTCTCTTATCAATCAACAAGCACACGATTCCCGATGAAGCCGGTCGATTTGACATATGGCTCGAGTATGTTTGGCAAAAACTGTGGGAGGAGTAGCACTGCAAAATAAAGTTTATACAGAATAATAAACAAAGAAAGAAATAAAAGGTAAGGGGAACAATAGTATGGTTGCCCATAGGCAACCACACTAATAATTCGGTTCCGTCTGTGTGTGTATTTATATATCATGAACAGCAGCGCTGTTATTGTGGTGCTGCGCTGACTGGCAGTCTGCTGATTTCAAGGTTTCTTTATTGGTATTTTAATGGTATTATCACATATCAATAAGATAAAAGCATACTAAAAGAATGTATGTTACCCCCTCCCAAAGTTCCTGCTCCGAAAGAGCCACAACCCCGGTATCTTGTTCCATTGTACCACAAAAAAGACAATACAAACAAATAAGACACATTTTGATGACTGGGTTTTTGATTTATACTTAATTAGTGTACCAGACTATTGTAATTGTAACACTTTATTGTGGGCTCGCTCCAGCAATTTCCGCCCTTTTTTTTCGAATTCCTACTACTTCCACATACTTAATGCTAGAAATGTAGTTAAAACTTCAAACTGTTCAGCTCTTTGCAGTTATTTGTGCTTGTATTTTTCTTTTTACAATTTGTTATACTTTCTTAACTTTTTTTTACATTCTTTATAATGGTTCACTTTTTTTTTAAACTTCATTCAAAATGTTCATCTATCTTTAAATTTTCATTGGTGAAAAAGTTGTTTTGAAAAAGTTTATACATTTTTAAATATTTAACTTTATTTATATTTTTTTCCTCCCATAGACAATAGACATGTGGGATTTGATCTCTAAATCAACCTCACTTTTGCAGCCTCATTACTCTGGCATACTTTGTCGTAGAAACGTGATTTAAAGTTAGTCCCGGCCAAAATATTCACTCTACACGCATGTTCTTTGGTCATTTCGTAGCCACACATGTCCTCTTTCACACAATGTGACCACCAAAGCACAGATACATACAGAATGTGAACTACGGCCCTTTAAGTGACACAAATACAGTCAAGCTGCCCATTGACCGCCATTGTATAATTCTTACGAGGAAATTATCGACGTGTCGATTCGCGACGTTTCGATTCGCGACGTGTCGATTTGCGACGTGTCGATTCGCGACGTGCCGTTCGCAATGTGTCGATTTGCGACGTGTCGATTCGCGTGGCGATTGATGTGTCGATTCACGACATGTCGATTGATGTGGCGATTGTGGCGATTCGCGACGGTTGTGGCGATTTGCGACGTGTCGATTTGCGACGTGTCCATTGATGCGGCGGTTGTGGCGATTCGCGACGTGTCGATTCGCGATGTGTCGATTGATGTGGCGATTCGCGACGGTTGTGGCGGCCAAAAGCAATTCCCTTTTCATCCATAGGAGGCGCCGCAAATGCAAAAAATTAACCATTTGTTGCAAAAACATGATTTTTGGGGGATAAATCCCCTCCGGGTTACTTACACATGATCACAGGTGTGACATTGTAATTGGCTAGCAACATTTGTGGGAGGGGCCTATGTAAGCGATTGCGGCAACCACACTTTGCAATTTTTCCAAATTCACGACGTGTCGACGTGTTGTGCACTAAAGATCAGTTACTTAAATGCATAGATATATATAAACACTAGATGGCTCAAGGCGGAGTTTCTGACGTCGTTCACCCGGCAGCCATCTTACTTCGGGGCTACAGTACAGTATGTTCAATGGCAGCTCAAACAGAAACAGTCATAACTCGCTCAAATCTTGACGGATTTACAAACGGGTTGGTTTATTACAAACGTTGTCAACGTGGCTATGATTCAGGACACTTATCTGCTTAATTTATTTTTTTATATGAACGTCGTATAAAAGCATATAAGTATGCGGACGTCTCTGACGTTTATAATGTTATGTGTCCCGAGGTAAGATGGCCGCCACGTAACGACGTCACTCTCCATTGGCCAACAGCGCGGGTGAGCTATCTAGAGTTTATATATATATCTATGCTTAAATGAGCCATACAGTAAATCAGACAGGATGGAGGCAGACAAAAGCCTGATATGTGACGCAGATAGAGTTTTTTTTCGGGCTATTGGGCCAGTCTCTGGCTACAGTACAAACCCCAGGAAAGTGTTTCTTGTGTCCTAAACATCATTAAAATAAGATCTGGTTGCAAAAGGGGTGAAGTGGCTCGTTTAGAACTCACCTGACGGCCAGGTATCCCCTCACACACATCTCCATGAACCATTTGAAGGGCGTGGCCTCCATTTTCCCTCCCATGATCATCACCATCTCATCGGTCAGCTTGATATCCGGCTCCCAGCCCAGGTTCCCACCGGGAGAACTCTCAAAAATGAAACCGAAATCTGATGTGAGAGAGTGAGAGAGAGAGAGAGAGAGAGAGAGAGAGAGAGAGAGAGAGAGAGAGAGAGAGAGAGAGAGAGAGAGAGAGAGAGAGAGAGACACACAAGATAATCCAAGGTTTAATAGGGACCAATGGTGGAAGAAGTATTCTAAATTTGTTGTGTTAAAGTAGCAAAACAAAAATATAATATTCTATTACAAGACAAAGAAGGCCTGTATTCAAATGTTACTTGAGTAACTAAATAGTCAAACATGATGCATTATGTTTCGATGAATTGAGTATGAAGGACCCCAATGGTAACAATACAATACAACAATACAAACCATATTGCTTTCTTGGGTCTAAATCCTCTTAACATACCTTGTATTGGACTGTACTCTCCTGTGCTTGTCTTTGCAAACTGTTAAATAAAGATCTACAAGCTCACAACGTGTCGTGACGTGATGAGTTGTGAATTGCTTGCTCAGGGTGGAATCTCTGTCGGTTCACTGCTCTACATGTAAAGTGTCTTGGGACAACTTGTTTCATAAAATTGAATTGAGCTTGTAGATCAGCTATTGTCAGGGAAGAGATTTGGTGTAGAAGGGGAAAAAAGCAGGGACCAAGTATAGACCCTTGGGGGACCACTGGTCAACTCAAGTATATAAGGTTTAAGTGGTTAAACAATGCATGTCCATATTACACACCAATGTGAATAAGGTGGCCCTGGCTGTCCAGCATGATGTTTCCATTGTGTCTGTCTTTGATCTGCAACAGGAAGAGCAGCAGGCTGTAGGCGGCCATACTGCGGATGAAGTTGTACCGCGCCTGCATGACAAGACAGAGAGAGAGAGAGAGAGAGAGAGAGAGAGAGAGAAAGACAGGGGGATATGGATGATGGGGTAAAGGATCAAACCATTACACCTCAGGATCGTAGCTAAGAAAAATAAGTGTCTCTATGGTGTCCCAACACACCACCAGGTGGTGTAGTGCAGTTCAAGGCAAGCTTTTTAACTTCAAGAACACTCAGTTACTTTTATCTCTGGGACCCCAATCTAGACTGTAACATCCTCAGTGTTAATTTAACTCTAGTTACAGACCATCCATTTGGTTCCTAACTATCAATCATTTAGCTGGGTCCCCCCCTGGAATTCCCTCAAGGATTCCTGGGGGTCTCTGGAGCCAACGTTGAGAACCAATGGTGTAGTGCAGGGGTTCTCAACCCGGGGGGTCGCCAAATTATTTTAGGGGGTCCCCAAATTATTTAAAAAAAAAAGAAAAAAAAAAAGATTTATTTTTTAATTTTATTTTCACTTTTTTTCAAAAATAGCAGACCTACAAGCTCGTAGAGCGCCACTCGGTGGCGCGCTATGAGCTTGTAGATCTGCTATTTTTCAATAGCTAAATTATAACAATGCTTAAAACACCAAAAGGGGTTCCCGCCCAAAATGGTTTAAGGTTATTGTAGCAGTCAATTTATATTGGGGGTCGGGAGGGGGCGGGGCGGGGGTCCCGAGACATTGCCAAAGCATTTCCGGGGGTCCCCGGCCAAAAACGTTGAGAACCCCTGGGTGTAGTGTATAGTTGTGTGTGCCACATGATAGGACAACATGAAGATAAACACACTGTGTTGATCGACAGCATCGTACAACACTTACCTTCTGGAACGCAAGTGTGGACTCATCACCATACTGGTTTCTAAAGTAGTCGTACATGCCAAAGTCTGTCTGCCGGCCCAGCTGGTCACGAGACTTGCAGTCGGGGATGCATTCAATCACGCCACACTGTGGCCAAAGATGGGAAAGACGAGAGGATGTTGGGACAAGGTGAAGGATTCTGTTTTGTAGCTCCCACGGGAACTTTCGAAACGTTGTCATCCTTATACCTAAATAAAAAATCCTGTGGGAGCTACAAAACAGTGTGCGGACTACATCTCCTTCTCCTGTACGTATCTTTTTGTTCAGCACCTGAAGGTTTTTTAGAGATGTGCGTACTTTCTTTTGGATTCAGTTTACAAGGTGAAGGATTAACATGAACCCTAGCGTCCCTATTCTGGGCATGTCATAATAGGTAAAAATTCGGCAGAAATAGGCAAACATTTGGACAAAATAGCTAAGTATAAATAATACTTTAGAAAAAGTGGTGGCAGGAAGCGCCACGCTACTGTAACAAGGTTGATAGGTTGGCTCGTGCACACGCACGTATTATGCTAACACACATGACACCCCAGTCCAACCCCTGATGCCGAGTGCCAAGCAGGGTAGTGGCCTAGTGGTTACCATGTTTTATAGTCTTCAACATAACATATTCAAAAGCAGAAATAACATGCATTTTAAAACTGTTTTTAATATTTAATGTCATATTGTTTATGTCCCTCAAAATTATTTCTAATGGTTTGAGCCTCAATCACCACTCTGATATAACCAGTCCATGGCATTTCTTTCTGGACTTTGAAAGCAGTTCTATTTCGTCCCTGCTGACCGCCAGAGGCGGTGCTTAAGCACTGAATACGTCCCTTCGCGCATGCGCCGTCGAGTATTTTATACCAACAATGTCAATTTTGACCCCATGATGACCCGGAGTCGTCTATATCTTCCGGCAGTCTACAGGGGTTCAGTCCCTAATTTCTTCTCGCTCGCCTGTGAGAACCAAGTTTGCACCGAGCTGCGATGTGTTGCTATGCAATGCAATATGTAGCCTATGGTGTCTGCCGAGTCGCTGGTAGTTCCGTGACCGAATCGGTCGGAGTAGCGGCTGTTCGCCCTCCAGGAACTGCGACTATGGATTTTGTTTTACTCCTCTATGAGTGGAGTTTATTTGGATTCGCGTGGACGGCAGCGTCCAATCTCTCTCGCCGGTAATGAAGGCGAACAAAAGGTACGTTATCGTCTAAAGCGGTGCTATCCCCGCTAAACAGACGTTCAAATTATATGATATATTGCATCATGGCATAACCTCTTGTGAGTAAAGGCTGCGTTTGCGCCACCTCCCTGCTCCGCATACGAGGTTTGTTTGACGGTGAACGCTAACAGACGTTCAAATTATATGATGTATTGTATCATGGCATAACCTCTTGTGAGTAAAGGCTGCGTTCGCGCCGCCTCCCTGCTCCGCATACGAGGTTTGCTCGACTGTGAACGCTAGCGCTTATTATAAGCGACTATAAGATTTGCCGAAGGACGGCCACTGTCATATTGCCTTCGTTTGATAAACACGCTACTTGCAAGCTTTGGTTAGCCCCTGCTGTTGATGGCAAGCGTTGGCGCTCCATTCTCTCAGCAGTCAGCATATAACTTATGATAAGTTAAGCTAGTTAAGGCTAAGTGTCATTTTCTGTTTGGCAAGCCTTGCTGGCCAAAGCCATAATGCCGATAATATTGGCAGCGTTCAAGCTCAACTGCTTCCGCGGATAGCTTGTCTTCTTGTTGTTGTTGTTAATAATAACAATAACAACTTGTTATTATTAGCCCGGTACAGGAGCAGCTACCTGCGTCCTCCCAGGGTATTGATGTGGCTACCAGTAGTTTGTAGCTCAGAGTATTAACAGCTATTGGTGTACATAGCTTGTCTGGTTATTAACCCAGCTGGCCCCCAGCAGTGGGCCTCGATACTGATGCTGCTACCAGTATGTCTGGAGCTCAAAGCTCTATTAAATTTTTTTTGCGTATACAGTGGGTACACTTTGTTTTTTCCCCACAGGTGCCCCTGGGTACCTTTGGGGCCTATTAGCCCAGCTGGTCCCCAGCACAGGGCATCTGGCGCTGCTGCCAGCGTAGCTCACAGCTGCTACCAGTAGCTTAAAGCTAAAGGTGTTTATGAACAGCTATTCGTGTAGGCTATAGCTTGTCTTGTTGTTAGTAGCCCAGCTGGTCTCCAGCATTGGGTCTCTAACTGGCGCTGCTACCCGTAGTTGTAGCCCAAGCGCTTATTATACTATTTGTTATAACGGCGATCTGTGTATAGCTTGCCTTACTGTTTATTGGCCCAGCTGGTACAGGGCAGGCAGCGTATGCGCTCCGCTCCTCCAGCATACGGCCTCTAGTTTGATGTTACTTGCTACTAATCGTTTGTTAGCTCAAGCATTTATTAACAGCTATTAGTGTATAGCTTGTTCTGTTTATTAGCTGCAGCTGATACAGGCAGCGTACACGCTCCCTTCCTTCAGCAGGCGGCCCCTATCGGTGGAGCTATTGGCTGTAGCCTTTTCTCCAAAACTTGTTTGTGTTGGTTTATTTAACCAAACTTTTGGCTGGTGTAGGCAGCGTTAGCGCTCCCTCCTCCCAGCGTGAATGCGTAGTAGTGCCTTGACTAGCGCATTGGAAGTGTCTTTTGTTTCGCTCTGGACTAGCAAACATAAATAATAATGCACTTGGAGTTTGGATAAACGTCATAGTGCTGTGATAAACGTGGGGGTACAGGTAGCGTGCAAGCTCTCCTCCCCCACCGCGACCATGCAGGTCGCACAGTCTAGCTAACAGCAGCGTCTGTGCGCTGTTCCTATGACGCACTTTACATCTGGTTAAATCTCAAAGTGCTACAATGAGCATTTGCATAAAACGTAAATGCATATTCACATGCTGCGGCAGGTATAGCAGCATTCAGTTGTTTGATTAAGTCATTATATGCCGATCTAAGTTAAAGCCTCTGCTGGTACAGGCAGCGTACGCGCCTCCTCCCCCCAGCATATGGCCAACACCTAGCAACCAGTAGCGTCCGCGCCCTGGGCTAGTTGGGACTGGTGTGCACCGGCCGGTCCAGAGGAACCGGTGCCACCACAACGGAGAGCTCCCACTTTTGTACCTCGAAAGCCTCTGCTGGTACAGACGGCGTACGCACTCCCTCCAGCATATGGCCAACACCTAGCAACCAGTAGCGTCCGCGCCCTGGGCTAGTTGGGACTGGTGTGCACTATGCCGATCTAAATTAAAGCCTCTGCTGGTACAGGCAGCGTACGCGCCTCCTCCCCCCAGCATATGGCCAACACCTAGCAACCAGTAGCGTCCGCGCCCTGGGCTAGTTGGGACTGGTGTGCACCGGCCGGTCCAGAGGAACCGGTGCCACCACAACGGAGAGCTCCCACTTTTGTACCTCGAAAGCCTCTGCTGGTACAGACGGCGTACGCACTCCCTCCAGCATATGGCCAACACCTAGCAACCAGTAGCGTCCGCGCCCTGGGCTAGTTGGGACTGGTGTGCACTATGCCGATCTAAATTAAAGCCTCTGCTGGTACAGGTAGCGTACACGCTCTCTTCCTTCAGCATATGGCCAACACCTAGCAACCAGTAGCGTTCGCGCCCTGGGCTAGTTGGGACTGGTGTGCACCGGTGTGCACTATGCCGATCTAGATTAAAGCCTCTGCTGGTACAGGCAGCGTACACGCTCCCTTCCTTCAGCATATGGCCAACACCTAGCAACCAGTAGCGTCCGCGCCCTGGGCTAGCTGGTGTGACTGGTGTGCACTGGCCGGTGCCACCACAATGGAGAGCTCCCCTCCAGCCGTGAGCCGACCGTGGTCCTGCCCCATGTGCCAGGAGGAAAAGGTCTGACCGCCGGCCACAGCAGATCCGAGAGGGCTCAGCTATCTGCGGAGTTGGCCCACATGAGGTCCATGCTCACCTCGGATAACACCTAGGCACCTCGGAGGGTTCGAGTGCCTCCCCCTCCGATGCCACAGCTGACTCGAGGACGATGTGCTCTCCCCGACAGCTTAAGCTATGCACTTCCATGACTATGAGGAAGATGCATCAGAGCCAGCCTCCTACTTCTCAGCTCAGGACCCACTGGCCGAGATGGCTCCATGCGCACCTTCATGCGCATAGCCGTGGAACGCTAATTGTTAGTGCCACAGTAGGCAGTCGGATCCTCCAAGCGCCTTCTTCAGACGCGGGTCGGCCCTCACCGTCACTGGAGGCATTTGGTGTCATGTCCTCAGAGAGAGGACGGCTGATGTCCATCCTAGCTCTAGCCCATCGCCAAGTCAGGCCTTCACAAGACAGACTGTTGTCGACATGTCTTGAATTGATGGGACCCAACAGGGTTATGAAGTTCATGCTCTGCTCTACAGCACTTCCTGCCGTACCTGAGAGGCAAGCACATTCTCATACGTTCGGGCAACACCTCGACCGTGTATCATGTAAGTCATCGGGCGGGGCCACGTTTGCTTGGCTGCCGTAGGTGTCTATGGACCCCCTGACTTGTGCAGCCCCCCCCCCCGCCTGATCAGCCTATGGGCAAGTTATCTAAGTGGAGAGCGGGACTACATGGTAGGCTCTCTCCCATCAAAAGCTTCCATGAGGGGAGCGGTACCCCATCCAATGGTGGTGAACACTAATCAGAGGCTACCTCGGCAGAGCGGAGGTGGACCTCCTCACCCTAGAGTCGCTGACTCGCTAACCTCTCCGGTTCTCCCTAACGGAGACATCCAGCCCTCCGGGCCAGGACGCAATGGTCCGATGGTTTCATAGAACCTGAACGCCACAAATGGCTGTCTTCATGCCACATAGCCAGTATGAACAGAACGACCTGCATCGTTCCTGACACACATGGCCCTAACTAGGCCACCGCCCACAGGGCACTATCCTTTTAAATGCGCACTGGCCAGAGGCACTGCATATGCCTTGCCACTGCCTCTCTGATACGACCAGCGCTTCAGAGAGTTCTTTAGGAGGGTCACACCATTCTTCTGGTTGCCCCCCTCCAGCCAAGAAGTACTTGGTTTCCTCTGCTGAACAGACCCAGTCGGAGGACGCCATGGCGTCTCCCCGACAGAGGTCTCCTCAACTGGGAGGCGGTCGGATATGGCATTCAAATGCTCGACGCCCCCAACTGTGCGTTTGGCCGCTGGCAGCCCTGAACCGCTGCCGAGCAGCTGTGTGGAACCAGCCAGGCATGCCACCCTGAATTCAAGGGTGCCATGACATCCATCAGACTACGGTACGATAACCGATGGAATCTATTTCCAACTGACGTGAGGGTCAGAGCAAAGACCTAGTGCGCTGCTCTGCCTACCTTTCTGGCGTTCCGCAGTCCCTCCTAGACGAGGGCCGATCTCCTACTCTAAAAGCATAAGTAGGGGAAATATCATGTCGATATGCTAGAATCAATATCGCACAGCCACAGTGGGGAGCCACAGTCTGGTGTCCCTCTTCCTGATGGGGGCTCTGAGGTTGCATCCTCTACGAGCCCTGAGAACTCCGGCACAGGCTCTTCCCTAGTGCGGCATGGTCTATACAGGCCTCCCTTTGAGCCCTTGGCACGGGTGGAGTTTAGAGGGTCATGGAAGACTGAATTCTTCCTGGCCATTACCTCAACGTAGCGTGTCAGTGAGCGGCACGCCCTGTTTGTCAGTGACTTGCGTCTGAAGCAAAGCTCAGACGGCCTGCGTGTCTCTGTGGCCGAACACAGTGTTCCTCCTGAGGGTGCTGTCACATACACACCTCAACCAGCCTATACGGCTAGCACAGTCTTGCCCTCCACCAGGAGAGTGGATTGACAAGCGGGAACTATTGCGCCCAACGTGGGCCCTGAGAGCCGCTTGTTAGACCTGCCACATGCATTCGGCGGTCAGAATGGCTAGTCCGTTGTGACGATGGCCCTTTCAAAGGCGGTGCTCTCTCCAGACAGCGCCCGCCCCACACTATTGTGGATGCCATTAACCACGCGTATGGGGCGAGTAATCGTACCCTACCATTTGGCGTGAGGTGCCACTCTAACGGGAGCGTCCCCACATCATGGGCTGCCCCAAGGGAAGTACCCCTGGAATATATCTGCCGCTGCCTCATGGGCATCACAGTTTTCTATGTTCCACTGGGTGAGTGTTGCCACTCCCCACCCGCTGGACGTGGTCCTCTTACGAGAGTCCTCCGATTCTACTCCTTATGGCTTGGGATCAGGATTCCTCGTGACTTTGCTGGTATAAGTCATTCAGTGCTTAAGCACCGCCTCTGGCGGTCAGCAGGGACGAAATAGAACGTAAGTTACGTATGTAACTATGGTTCTATGAGTCCCGAATGACCGCCAGAGCACTCTTGTCACTCAGAATCCTCGTGGTCTCGCGAGAAGATTCTGTAGGGACTGAACCCCTGTAGACTGCCGGAAGATATAGACGACTCCGGGTCATCATGGGGTCAAAATTGACATTGTTGGTATAAAATACTCGACGGCGCATGCGCGAAGGGACGTATTCAGTGCTTAAGCACCGCCTCTGGCGGTCATTCGGGACTCATAGAACCATAGTTACATACGTAACTTACGTTTTAGCTGCAATACCACAATGTCCTGAGGTGGTGGGCGCACTGATATGCAGATTATTTAATATTTGAGTCATTATAATACTGATGCCAGATAAAACCAGGCTTGTTTCCATTCCACGCCAGCTTGGAAAATCAACAATGGCGGACATTGTAAACAAAGTGGAAAGGCAAATTTGGAACTGAAGACTGAAGAAGAGGAGGAATTATACAAAGTAGGGTGACATTGATGACATCACGATGAGGACAAAATCAGTTGAGCTGTTCCTGAGAGCAATTTCCATTAAAGCACCTATATGATATGAAAGCCTGATTGTTCAAAATTGGTTATTTGTGGGGATAGAAAACACATATGGGAGCCCCAAAAACACAAAAGAAATTGAAAAAGTTGAATTTTATGTTATAGGTCCTTTAATGCATGCAAAAAGTGAATCGTCCCACCCCTAGTGCTGATGTGCTCTTTGATCATAAAATACATTCATTCATTCATGACTCGGCTGGGTATTGAACCACTGACCTCCCAAGCTCAGAGCAGACACTCTAACCACAAGGCCACTGAGCTGGCCAGATATGGTACTATAGTTCTTGTATGGACTCACCCCTGGTGCAGTGGCCACCACTCTGTAGGGGAACACATAGAGGTCCAGACCCACCAACTGGAAGATGTTCTTGAACAGTCCAATGATCTGCAGAGCCAGCATGTCCTGGAAAAACAAAACACCGACCAGGGAAGAAGAAAATTCATATTTAGTTGACTGTGGATTGTATTCTAGTGGAAGAACTTTATTGCCTCTAGTTGACAAGAGTGGATTGATTAATGTTATTTTGGTAAAAGAAGTTTCAACAAAATATAACTTCAACCCAGGATGTACACAAAGTGTAATAAGACACTTATTTCCAATGGGGTCCTGAAAACACGACACGTGGGGGAAAGTGAAAGATAATTCATACCGAGTTTGGTTGTTCTCAATCTCTACTCTGGGGAAATATGGTCAATGAAATAGAATGAGTGAAACCTGTCTATAGGGCTGCAAAGTAGCGATTATTTTATTGAAAAAATATTACAAAACAATCAAATATTTTATTACAATTTGTTTTAATATTGCACCCTACCTGTCTGCAGTCGTCTCCTACTTTAAAGATGGCCGCCTGCCAGATGATTCTCTTTGCCTCCTCTTCGCTCTTGGCCTCATCCAGGGAGTCTGAGCGACACTGTAGACCTAAGGAGATCACATCATGACACGCTGCAGAACCCAAGAAGAAGAGTTTCGCAGAAGAAACTGAAATATCTTCAACGTAGATGGCTCGGTACCTTCTTTTTCCAGTTCGCTGACGCCACACTTCCTCACTTTAAATTTGGCCAGGTAAGGAGCTTTGGCAGCACTAGACAGGGGCACAAAGTGGAAACAAATTCTAACATTGCGAAAATAGGCACTGTTGTACCGTACGTATGATGAAGTATAAAATAGCCTTAAGTGAGGACAACAATATTTGCTTCCTGTCCCAGAAGATGGGACCTGCACAGGCCTACCTCTGCAGGGGCGTGCCAGACTTGTAGTCTATGTCCAGGACTATGGCCTCCGGATTACTGGGGAGGTAACAGCCGGGTTGGACCTTGATCTCGGACATGGCCTCCAGACAGGCTCTCTTCCTCTCCTCCCCCTTAGGAAAAGGCCTGAGGATGACAAACGAAAACACAAAGCGCATTGCACGTTTTTCTGCACTTCTATGTCTTAAGTTTACGAAGAATACAATGCTACATGGGCATCACATCAGCTAATGGCTACTGTTACCACAAGTGACAGCAGGGCTCTGTTGTTATTCACAGATGGCAGTCACTGGGGTTATAGAGTAATAGGAGGAGACGCAGGGGACGTAAGGTTCATTTAGAGGCACTTTGTGTCCAATTAACACCCTATTGAGGTAAGAAGGGAATTTTCATCAACCTGTAGCGAGGGGATGGATATCTCCCAGTATGACGCTGCACTAATGGATGCTGCCAGTATGCTACTCATCACACATACTTCTCAGATGGACAGGTACTCAGGGATGGTGTGGGATAAACATCCCAGCATGTAAATACCTTCCAGTCCACTGGATAATCACAAAGACACTGCAGCAATCCAAGGGCAAAGTAAATGAACAGCAAAGGGATTTGGAGAGCAGCTCACTGATGATGAAAGGGCTCATAAACACCTCATAAACACATTGAAACTACCTCTAGGGACTTAATGTTATTCATGAAGTTAAAGAAGTATAAATGTTATGCTACTCTGAGGCTTTTCTCCCTTTCTTTTTTTTTCTCCACGAGTTCAGCCAGTTGGTTTGTGACTGTATAGCTTCCTGCACAATAACTGAAGATAGATGAGAGAGAGGAGAGAAGCAAGGAAGATGGCAAAGGTTTAAAAGAAACAAGAAAGAACAAAGATAGACAAGAATTTGAAAGAGAACATGGTGAGTACTTGATTATGGCGGACACGTTGGTGATCTTGTCGAAGAAATCAAACTCTCTCTGGTAGAAGTCCTTGTTTAGGCCAGACAGAGAGCCAGTGATCTCCACCACCATTTGCTCCAACAGCTCCCCTATGTCCGCTGCAGACAGGAACCAAGGCACAGATGAACACACGCATGAGCACACGCACACAAAGACATGCAGAATGTTATATAGTGACAGAGAGGAAAGCCTGATTTAAACTTAGCGGCATGCAGGTGTCGTTCTCTGAAACTAGCCGATCTACAAGCTCAGAACACGCCATGCTCCACATGCTGTGAGCTTGTACGTCGGCTATTTTCTGTGCACGAGACCCACGTGCAAGTAAGTATGAATCAGGCCGAAGGCATCTCACGGTCTTTGTTATGTGCTTCCTCGTCCAGGTAGATGTTGGTCTTCATGTTCCAGATGAACTGGTGAGCCAGCAGCTGGGACGTCTGAGCCGCCCACATGATGTACTCTCTCACATAACCCATCTAACAGCAGGGCACAAAGACAACTTGAACCCATCGAGACCTGAGGCCGATTCTACAAATGCCTTCTAAATCAGTGGTTCTCACACTTTCAAGATTTGTCAAAAATGTTCAAAGATAGCAGATGTACAAGCTCGCAGCACTCATAATAACTTTACCTTGTCATATCGAAGTGCTTGGACAATCTGAGGAATGTAAAACAAAATGGCATCCTAGAAAGAAAGGCAGGTGAAAGTGTAACATTAGACAACATGTAGATACTTGACACATTTACTGTGTTACATTTGTGCAGGCTTTATTACTTACATATTATTTATAACAAAGCTATTTGTTCAGGCTTTATTATATGTGTTGAAAAAGGTGACTAATTTCAGAATAATTCGTAATTTATTATTTAATATTGTATGATGTGTCACGTGTCAAAATTAGCCAATCTACATCTACCGCTATCACGGCATCACAAGCCACATTGTGACTGTGAGCTTATACAGTGAAAATACAACAAAGAACGTATTACTTGCGCAAGCAGAGCGTGCAAATGTTATCAGTCAGGTGCTACGATGCATATGTCCCTTAGCAGCATATGATATGACGTCATATGCTGGCACGAAGCAGACCGTGCAGGTATGTTTTCCGTCATGCAACGAAGCGTATGTCCCATGACGTGATGAAGATATGTACCAATGTCCCTTAGCAGCAAAAGATATGACGTCATATGCTGGCACGGGACATACGGAAGCAGACCGTGCAGGTATGTTTTCCACGTATGTCCCATGACGTGATGAAGATATGTACCAATGCCAGGGTATAATTGGTTTACGATGGTGACGTAATGATGATATGTTTCAGTGTCGGGTGGATTAAAGGGACATACGCATCAAACCACCCGAGTAACCACATTATACCACTAACCAACTCAGAAATTACATATACATACATATAGACATATACATATATATATAGACATATGAGCATATGACGTGATGAATATATGTACCAATGCCAGGGTATAATTGGTTATCGATGGTGACGTAACGATGACATGTTTCATGTCAGTAATCATGACCATACTTCAAAATACTACTTTTTTCCTCCAAAAGCAAGGTACGTAGCTAAACCTAATAATTCAATTCAAACGTTCTTTCACAGAGAGGCTGAGATTTGAAAGTTTGTAGCGGTCTACAGTACTTGTACTTCCTTCCTGGACTACAAAGTCACACCTCCATGCAGCCTCCCCCCTCTCCAAAAGGAGGGGAAGTGCACTAAAGCATTATGGGCATTGTAGGAATTCAGCAATACAGTCAAACTCACAGACTTCAGTATTTTTCTGGCCATAGGGTGCAAATTTCAATTTGTGCTACCGTTATCTACTACAAATACTATTAACATTGAGTGACTGCAGTTTTTCCAGCGGTGAAATGTCCCTTTAAGTGTATGTTGACATACCGGAGGGAAGGAGCGGAGAACTTTGACCCCATACTGGGCGGTCAGGGGGTGGGGGGGGTACATGGAGGAGAAGTAGGAGAGTCCGGTGGGGGGGTCGGCCGGGGCCCAGCATAGGATGTGACTCAGCTCTGGCGAGTCAGCGTCAATGGTGTGCCATGTCACTAAGAACTGCGAACACACAGGCAAAAGTATAGAAAAGGTGAGTGGGAGTGAGATGACTTAATTCAGACATCAGAATCAGGCCTTGGCTAGGATCCATTTTTATGACAGCGCTGCAGAATCCATTTTTACGCTTTCAGTGGTAGACCTATAAGGATAAATTAACTAATTGACTGCCAGATTAGATACCTAAATGTTCCATCCAGTGCCTTTTATTTTTTTTGTAATTACTTACCTTTAAAGTAGTTACAGAATATTCATCTCCACTACGATCGCACCCCGGACCGTTGATAATCAGAGAGGATTGGATTTTGGAGTGATTGATTGACAACGTCATGTGCTAACAAGTCCCCTAGAGGGAGCTGTATTTATTCGTAACTAAAGTGATGGGGAACAACAAACAACAGTGAGATGTCAGAGAGGATCATCAAGTAGACATCATGGTGTCCTCCAAGGACACAGGCTTGGCAGTGGCACGCCCCTTCACTTTCAACCCTCTCCTTGCTAGACAGATAAGAGGCTCATTAAGACTCCAGCCAGGCAGAACTAAATCAGACAGACTTAAGAAAGCTGGAGGGAGACAGATCATCTCAACAACAACATCATCTCAGGAGATTAATAAGTATTGCGATCTAAAAATGTTTTGCCTTATTTATGAGTGACTGAGTGAGTCTCTTTAACTTTTGCAAAGTAGGCCCTTAAAATGTAGTCAGGGCAGTATAATGGAACTTACATTTGTGAAAATGTAAAGCAATCCCAGATGGGGGTCACTCAAAATGCTGACATCCCATTATTCCGACCATTAGGTTAGTGTGAGGTTAGGGCTAGTTATAATGGGGCCAGCCGGTACTTTTGGAATTGTCTAGACAATTTCTATACAAAATGAAGCACATTGCATTCTAGGAGCCTTAGCCTTCATCCATCCATCCATCTTCAACCGCTTATCCGTAGTCAGGTCGCGGGAGCTCCAGACTTCCCTCTCCAGATCAACATTAGTAACTTCCTCCTGGGGGATCCTGAAGCGTTCCAAGGCCAGTGAGACGATGTAATCCCTCCATCTCATCCTTGGTCTGCCTGGGGGTCTCCTCCCAGTGGGACGTGCATTGAGGACCTCCCTAGGGAGGCGCTCGAGAGGCATCCTAACCATATGCCCACCTAAGCTGGCTCCTTTCCAGGCAAAGAAGCAGCAACTCTACTCTGAGTCTCTCTCACGTGACTGAACTTCTCACCCTATCTCTAAAGGAGATGCCAGCCACCCGTCGGAGAAAACTCATTTCGGCCGATTGTATTCGTGACCTTATTCATTCGGTCATGACCCACACTTCATGACCATAGGTGAGAGTAGGAACGAATATTGCTCGGTAGACAGAGAGCTTCAATATTTGAATACATTTAAGAGAGTTACAAATGCATAAATTAACACAGAATTTGACTGTGTGCTTAAAGAGGCCAAATAAAATTGTGAACAGGATGAGTCACCCTTTTACACAGGACTTTAGGATGTTGTCACTTAACACATTTTGTGCCCAAGACGTCCACAGACGTCCTATGAATTACCACATGTAATGCCCAGGACGTCTGTGGTATTGGGGGTTTTCTTTCTTAAAAAATGTCTAAAAGTGGGTCTAAAAAGTGGGAACCCTGGGTCGCTATATTGAAAGATTAAAAGGGCACATAATGTGTTAAGAAAGAGGAAAGACAGTGGGATTAGGGACAGTTTGTGACGGGTGAAAGATCTCACCTTGACAGCCTCTGGGACGTCACATACGGCAGCTGGGTCCATACGCACCAGACGGGTCACCTCTGACACAATGGCTTCTGTGTTCTTGAACCTGAAATGTCAAATCAAAACCTAACACCAAGCCACTGACTGACAGACTGGCTCACTAACAGACTGATTGACAGATGAACTGACTATATGCAGAGTGAATGAGCTGACTGACTTACAGTAGGTACACTGTAAAAACTGCAAGATGAAACCATAGCTAGTATGATGATGCTATGAATGAATGATAACGCACCTAGTGTCGCTTCCTATTGAATAACATTTGTGCTACTTTTGATTTAATTTGAACACTTTAAAGATCAGGAGGTTCACACTAAGATTGTCAATGTTTTTATCATTAAACAAAAACATACAGTAATAATAAAATAAAGTTGTACATTTTCCACGTTCTCTCACATAGTAGTACCTCCATGTAATCCTATTTGAGAAACATTGCCCCAGCGGTGGAAAAAGTACTCACATTTTTTACTTATGACACAAGTAGCGCAACTGCGGCAGGCAATTTTTTAAAAAAAGTACCGATACCGCAATATACAGTAGAAATACTCTGTTACAAGTAAAAGGCCAGAATTCAAAAGCTCACAAGCTCACAATGCGGCAAATCTAACCCTGAAGCGCACATTCGGCGAATACAGAACATCTACAACCTTGTACGTGAGCTTGTGGATTGGTTATTTTTGGCAAAGAGATTTGGTGTAGAGGGAAAAAAGGAGCAGACCAAGTATAGAGCCCTGGGGGACCCCGGTCAACGAATTGCATAGGATTGAAGTGGTTGATGGTACATGCCATGGTAAGGTACAATGTAAACATCTTGTCCTGTACCTGGTAGGGAGCTGCAGGGCTAGATACGGTGCTATGCTCCAGGCCAGGTTCACGTTGTCCTTCCATTGTTTCTCAGTCAGGCTGATGTATCTGGACCTCCAGTTTGCGATGCTGGTCTCCACAGACTGCTCTGTGGAGATGGCCAGCTCCGGGGTGGACAGGGGGTTGTACCACGTCGTCAGGCGCTCAATCTCACTGGCCTGAGGAGGGACATAACAATAAATACACCATGGTTTCTCAACGTCTGGTCTTGGGCCCACCAGGGTCCTGACGGGACAAGACATACACCTAAAGCCACGCGATTATTTTGCCATTAACTTGAATGCCACATGACACGGGGGGAGGGGGGTGGGGAGTCGGGGACACACATACACACAAAGCCACACGTTGGAGCAGTTAGCACCTCTCAAAAATACGGTCCAGCAGTGGCCCAACCATAGTGGTTTGAACCAACCAATCTGTGTGGAGCATCACGCTCTCACTAGAGGGGTTAAGAATACAAACAAGTTCAACTTAAGATTCATGCCAGAAATGGAGGACAGGGGATATATTTTGCATTTACTAAAGGAGTAACAACTTTTTCAACTACAGCAAAAGCTTTAAAGTACCATATTTTCTTTTTTCTTTTTGAGCGGTGCCTAACTGCTCCAATGACTGACCGCGTGTGTATGTCGGTATGTCTGTGTTTAGAGTATGGCCTCAACAGCTGCAATGTCCATTTGTAGTACCCCTGCAGCTGATTGGGGTCGCATTCGGGTCACACAGAGTTGAGGAGCCTAAAGGGCCATTCACACTGAGCAGTATATAACTATAACTGCAGACAGCCAGCAGTGATGTTGAGCAGCATCACTGCTGGCTGTGGTGGCTCAGTTTACACGGGTGTGATTTGTTTCTCCATGGAGCATATATACGCTAACCAACTTTCATGGCAATATGAACATTTTGATATAATAATATAATTGCTGATCTTGTAAGCAAGTAGTGGGGCTAAAAGGGTAGTCAGTAAGTATGAAAAGAGCATAGATTTACAAACATAAGTGAGAATAGATTACGATTCTTACGAGCAGTGCCAGTAGTAGGGTTCTGCGTTTGGTGTAGTACTTGTGCAGCTGAGAGCCTCTGTTGCTTTTCTTAGACAGTCCTGAAAGAGCACAACATAAATGTACCAAACACATTTTGATAGACAACTGTGACATATATTTCATATACTACTGTATATGATGGAGTTCTGCTTCGATACACTGTAATATTATGGGTGTTAAATTAACTCTAACGCTGCGCTCAGACCTGAATATATATATTCGTTTCGGTTCGTCCAGTTTGTGCTGCGCCAGGTCGCGCCGCGCCCGTTAAATTCTCGTCTCTGCATTGACTTTGTACGTAATCGTGCCGCTCTAACCATCCAAGTCTGAACGCACTTTTAGAGCGTACAAATTAATGCTACATTTGTATGCTCTTACAAATGGATACATTAACACAATAATATACTGTGTAGGACTTTTTTTTCTAGTTGCAATTCCAAGTGCATATCAAAGCTGTGTGTGTGTGTGTGTGTGTGTGTGTGTGTGTGTGTGTGTGTGTGTGTGTGTGTGTGTGTTACCCGATTTCTTGGATATGGTGGACATGCCAGAGGACAGAGGGTAAGTATTGATCCATCCCTGAGCCACCTGCTGCCTCTGACCCACGGCCACGTCCAGATTGCTGCGGCTGTCTGTCACCGTCATCACAGACAGACTGTTGACAGACATGTCCTGATTGTCTGGAGAAGAGGAAACATCCCGTTCATCCAAATATTCCAACACCAATCTATCACTATGTTAAAACACTTCCCATAAACAGAAAGAGGAGATGTTACACCCAACTGTCTAATCCATGCTGTCAATGCAGAGTTCCACAGAGCAATCTTAAGAGTGTGACGTCATCACAAAGGTGCAACGATCTTGGCAGGTGGAGCGTGCTTCCTCTCGATTTCGGTGGCAGAATAAGAGCAGTCAAAATGGTAATTTTACCCAGATTACTATACCTTTTTTGTCACTGCCAGTAGAAATACCTTTAAAACAATTCAGGAAATGGAATAAACATATCTCACGTTTTATTTGGGATAAAAAAGGCCATGGGTGAAAATTTCTACCTTACAACTGCGCCGAGAGAGAGGAGGCATGTCTCTCCCATCTTTAAGGGACTATTATCTAGCAGCTCAGCTAAGACCCTTGGTATATTGGTGTAACCAACCCAACATTGCAAAATGGAAAAGCATAGAGTTATCCCTGATGGATATACCAATACAGTCACTATTAGGTTGCACTGACAGAGAGAAAGGAATGTTTCAGACAAGGAGTCAGTGGGTAAATTTATCGTTCAAAATATGGCTGGAAGTTGTCAAACGCTTCCAGCTTCAGAGGGAGGCAAAACTTTTAAGTAAAGTGTTCTCAATGTTACCTAGAAACATTCCAATGCAGTGTAACTGAACATAATTGATTTTTCTTTTCTCTAACGCTGGCAAATTGGACTTTACAGTTTCTTACCTCTGCTCATGGAGTTCTGTATGTGTTTTGAACCTGACTGCTAATAAAAACAGATTGTACCTGATGGTACCAGCTGGGTGGCAGCCAGATACTTCTTGTCTGACAGCAGGCTGGCGTAGAACTTGATCATTATGCTGATGTCTTCTCTCAACCTCTTCTCGTTCTGTGTGGGAAACTTAGGAGCAATGCTAGACAAAGAAAAATTGTGAAAATTCGGATTATTACTAAATTTGTATTCAAACAGAAGCGAGAGACAAAAAAAAATCAGATTTACAAGCTCACAACACAACACTATATATTCCTACCTGAAGTAGTCAAAGGCTGTGGAGTAAATCTTCTCCCTCAGCACATTGCGGATGGTGGCACTTGTCACGACATCGGCGTGCAGCAGCATCATGCCCAGGGTCAGCAGTCTGGCAGAAATAGAAATAGTTCATGTGACGAGCCCGACAACTTCCATAACATTTTAGTGCCATCTACATCTTTGGGTCTAATGGTACACTACCTTAGTAGTTCTACACCATTTCAGGCATCATATTTGAACTGGGGACCCCCCAAAATAATCAAATTTGAACTAGGGACCACCTGAAATAATCATATTTGAACTGGAGACCCCCCAAAATAATCATAACGGTATTTGAGTTGAGGCATTACATTTAGGTCGCCTTCACACCAGAAAGCTTTACTGCGATTAAAACGAATCCTGCTGCACATTGTCGGAAAGTGCGCTTTGTTCGGCAGCTGTGAAGCCTCATTCGAATCCTAATGCGCATCAAAGAACTGCATTCTACTCCACCAAAAAAACGGGGGTTTCACTTCGCTTCCAATCGCACTTGATTTTGATTCGGTGCAGATGTGAATGCAATCCGCAGCAAATAAAGTCACATGTGGCGGATGAGGAGCTAAACACAGATGGAGATGGAGAAGGTATATTCATTTTATGTAGCGCAAAGATGTCCCGTTAGTAGCCGTTACCGTGGATAGACGTGGGCAAATAACGAGACTGAAGCCCTCATTAAAATATGAGGACATTAATCAATTGCTTAAGGAAGCACATAAAACACTGTAGTGTACAGAATATTCAGGTCGGATTCATTTTGTGCTGCTGTCTGCGCTGTGCCTCCACATGCCCAAAAGAACAGTGCGCGCACAGCCGCACACACACGCACTCACACGTGCACACGCACGCACGCACGCGCGCACGCACGCACGCACGCACGCACGCACGCACGCACGCACTATTTTCACTATTTTTGAAATAGTGGCTTAACTGTAATTCATAATGTATTTTTGTTAGGTTTGGGTCATGGGAAGACACCACATTTCTCTTTTGGGTCTCGAGCTGAAAACATTTGGGAACCCTGAAACCATTGGTTCTGAAAGTGGGTCCTTGGGGGAGTTCCAGATCTCCAAGCGTATCACTTCATGCCGCGCTGCAAGCTTGTACATCTGCTATTTTTGAAAATATTAGATTAGATTGGAAAAATATTAATAATTTAAAACATTATTTACATAAATCTTCTCTTCTGGGGAATCCCTGCCATTCCTGGCACAAAACCCTTTCAGATGACCGTCTGAAACTGGGGGGACCTGACTTTGAGAACCAGTGTCTGACATTACCTGTATCTGGCCCCGATGGCAGCAACATGTCTGTTGAGACTGACATTACCTGTATCTGGCCCCGATGGCAGCAACATGTCTGTTGAGACTGACATTACCTGTATCTGGCCCCGATGGCAGCAACATGTCTGTTGAGACTGCTCTTGGCTCCTCCAACATTGTGCGACAGTGACCTCTGGAGGATGGCGGTGAATATCTCCACCTGGTCCACGCTGCAGTACTTGGCTATCTCGAATCTCTGCACCAGGAACTGCAGGGGCGCCGAGGGTATATGCACGATTTAAAAAAGAGAGAGAGATGATCTTTTGCTACCTTCACCTTCTCAGCAGTAGTGGTAATATTACTTTGTAGTAGTTGTAGTAGTAACTAGTAACGAAATAATAACTAGCTAAAATACAATAATCATCTTAACACACATCCATCTAATTTGTTAGTGTCTTGTGAACATCTAGATGTATAATGGACAGCTTCTTGGCATTATGGTCTAATTAAGAACAAAGACTGACATAAAAATACTATGAGTGCTCTGACTGTCAAGAGACGACCATTCATATTCTAACCCTCTACTTTTCCTGAGTAAATATATGTTCACCATTCTGTAACAACACAACATTCATGGACCAAAGGTTAATATGGCATAATGTGGTCTCAATATCATCAAGCTGATATTATCCAATGAAAGTAAGAACATTTTTGGTACCTCCTTATGGAATGTTTATGATATTATATTATTGTAGAATTCAATATTTTGGCCAGCATTAATTAGTTGGGACAAGAGGTGTACAGTACATAGACCATGAAGTGAAGAATGGCGGGCGTAACAGACCTCTATCCAGAGGAAATGAGGTGTGACGTCAGGTGGGCAGGGCACAGGCTGGCTCTCCTCGGAGGCGGCCAGAGGGTCTGCCTCTACCTTGGCCTCCGAGAACAAACCCAGCTTCTGCTCCACTGCATTCTGCCAAGCCCCCGCCATCTCACGCATGAACTGGGAGAGAGGAAGACAAAAGAACAGGAGTATTGTTAAGGTGTTATCTGTGTGTTATATTGGTAGTTTGTTAAAAAAAACAAAAGAAAACCAAAAAAAAAACACTCCTACAGTATGTAAACAATCAGAGGGGATATGTGGTTGTCTTCACCCTCCATGACAGTGACAATCATGGGGTCTACATTTGCAACAGATAGGGCAATTTCCACCCACACCAGTCTTAATTCAGTGAGAGTTCACAAAAATGTCAAATTTGGAGAAAGGGAAGAATCGGTTTCCTCACTCCCTGCATATATGATGCCAATGAGCATGTGCAAGATTGGTCTATCCACTGAGGAGAAACAGAAGACGGAAGGACAGATAGACGTTGCCTCGTTTAATAGTAGGATGTTCTATTAGGACACATTTGTAGGGTTAACGTAACTCGCAACACTTTTCATTTTACAGTTTACATACGGGGACTTCTACTCCGTTGTGCGCAGCCAGCAGCCACTCCCAGCAGGCGATGGCCGTCTCCATACCATGTTCAGTAAACATCTTCAGAGGAGACCAGCACAGATGATGCAAGAGCTGAGGATCACAGTCTGAAGGACAGAGAGGGGGAGGGGGGAAGAGAAAGATACGTCATAAATAGAAACAAAAATGCTTTATAATAAAATAATGAATTTATTAATTTGTTCATTGTCCGGTCAGAGTCAACAGGGGCTTCATCCAGGCGACATTTTCACTTCCGGTTCATTTCCAGCTTTATCTGTCGCCCAGCAACCTAGAATCATTCATACGTTAGTGAAGAAAGACATCTATCATAAACCACTGAAAAGACCATAGGACGTAGAAGAGTGTATTTGACAGTGAAGCGTTGGATTAGATAGGACGTGTTAAGTAGTCACAGAATATTTATCTCCACTACGAACGATCCCCCGACCGTTGATAAATACGTAGCCTTTCTCTGTGCTTTAGGGGCGGGGGAAATTGTCTGTTGAAAATAGCCTGTCTGGGCAAAAAGGGGAGGAGAAGAAAGGAGACAAGATACAGGCGTTTTTCCCAGAAAAATAAACATGAAGCGAACGGCTTCACCTTCACGTGATCTCCTGGATCTCTGTGTGAAAGAGAGTCAAACGGGTTTGCGAAGAGCGCCATCTAGCTGAAAAACTAAAAACAAACACGTCAAAACACGAGTGTCAGTGTAGGCTTTGGAAAAAACACACGTCAAAACATGTGATGGCAGCGAATGAGTTGAGCATCTCAGTGTGATCATCCCCATATTGTAGCTACGAGCTGATGACCCGTATCAACCGCATGGACTGTGGCGTGGAACTGGTCGACATGGAATGAAGCGAGGGGAGTGTGGAATACATAAGATGGTGCTTACCTTTGGTACTGATTAGCAGGGCGGCCATCTTGAACATGGCCGGAGTGAAGGATTCTGGGTCTTTCCTTTCCAGAGCGTCAGTCGTCAGATGGACCATCAGCTTGGTCAGGTCTGATTGGTTGTGGGTCGCTTTGGAAAACTGGATCATACCAGCCACCTAAACATCACGCACACACACGCGCACACGCACAATAATACTGTGAAATAATTGGAATAAATTGGACATAATCTGGGTTATTTGCTCATGCTGTGTTCCCATGTCATATACAAATTACATGTCTTAATTCATCAAATCAAATACATACAATGTGAAATGTGCCATGTGGTGAATTATCAATCTAGCGTGCTAGCTAGTTTTCCAACAATTATAGCAAACAGTGGTTTCTAATTTTTTAACATTTAACTGCCACACTCTCTGAATTAGCGACTCAAGTAAGTAAAAATCACACCTGTGTGAACTGAGTGGTGCAAGGTGTTATATAGCCTGATCAGCTGTGGTCTGACGTAATGTCAGTGACCATAGTAACCATGCTCATTCTTTTGAGGGACAGGTACACAAACACACACACACAGGTACTAACAAAGCCAGTTGTTGGAGTGGTTTGCACCACTCAAAAATGGCCATGTTCAGCGCTTCAGAAAGCTCATCATCATAACGTTCAACAATAGACATCACCTCTCCAGTGTAGCGGTTCCGTAAGTTGAGGGAAGCCATGAAGTTGGAGTAGTCCTTCTTCACACAGGATGGTCTCTCAGTCAGCTGGGTGGTCTAGATGAGAACACAGGTTAGAGCCCACTTAGAGCAGAGACACAGATTCACCAGGTCAGCAAGTAAGTCAACAGGGTGCACTGTAAAGCCTGATATATACTTGGTTGTGCAACGTGTCTCGCACCGACAATAGCCGATCTAGAAGCTGACAATACATCACAGCACGACACGTTGTGAGCTTGCAGACCTTCAAGACACGGGTGCGCAACTAAGTATAAATCAGGTGTAACACTGTTTGTTGTTCTATGTTGAAGGTGTCGTCTCGTTGTGATGGAGTGCTGACCAACCTGAGGAAAAGCAGCCTACACAGTTGGCCCCAAGGGCGGAGGAGGCCACCAGCATAACCAGTTAGCCAAATGGGCAACCAGCCAACCAACCCACCAGTCCATTGCAGGTAAGTAACCAGGTAACCAGCAAATCCGTAAACCAGCCAAGCAACCAGGTAGGCACGTTCGTTGCAGTTTTAATAAAGACAAAATACAACAAATGAAGCAAATGAAAAGGATGTATACAACATAATGCAGGCCAAAAAAAACATATAAAATGCAATAGCAAGCAAAATAATGTCACATATAGACTAGTAGGCTAATGCATGCACATGTGGACAAAGTAGAAACCATGGTGCTACCTAATACAAAATGAAATACTCAAAAACAATGTACTTAAAGGCACATGAAGAACATAAAGAACAGAAGACACTTATGCTTAGTGATATTACTGCATGGCTTTGACAAAGCAACTAGACGGCACATTAAATGTTAATGTTGAACAACTATCGATGCTGGACAGAGGTTAATAAGCAATACAGCTGGACGCCGACAATGAACTAGTCACGGTAGGACAGGTCAGTTCTTTGTTAAGTTAGAGGACATTGTTTACCCTGTCCTCTGCATTTCACTAATGTGACAAATAGTTTTTTTTGTTTTTTTGTGGCTTTCGCCTTTACTTTATATTTTTTTATGGACGGACAGACAGTAGGCTGACAGGAAATGGGGAGAGAGATGGGGGGAAGACATGCAGTAAAGGCCGTCGGGATCGGGAGTCGAACCCGCGGCACACTGCCAGACTGGATTACCAGCCATGGTGCCTGGACCATTGAGCCATGGCCCAGGCCTGACAAACAGTTTTAATGTACTAAGAATGAATGGAAACGGAAAGTGTACTGTAACTCAGTGCTCTGTGTCTGCAAAATATGTCCATCAATATGTGGCATTGACAAATAGGCTGTTGATGCATATAATTCTATGAACACTCTCACAAAAATGACATGTTTCACGGAAATGTTAACTTTGCAACCTAGCATTTAGGCTAGTTGACATCTGAGAAAACACTAATTTGTTTTGGGGTAATGTTTCATCACTTATCTAAAACTAGCGGCATTAGTCCCAGCTAGTCTGTGCAATCCAACAGCAGTACCAGCAAAAACAATGTAACAGAGAGAAAGAGAGACAGAGAGCGAGTGCGCACGCCTACCCTACCTGCGTTCATTAATGCACCCGTGCACGTGCGTGTGTGTGTGTGTGTGAGAGAGAGACTCACGCCTAGTGTGGTACTCTGTCTGTTGTAGCCAGCGAAGTGCAGAATGCTCTCTGTGGCCATAGCCAGGCCTGTGTGCTGGGACAGACCTGAAACCCAGTTCTGATGCTTGTTCAAGTACTCCTGCACAACACACACACACACACACACACACACACACACACACACACACACACACACACACACACACACACACACACACACACACACACACACACACACACACACACACACACACACACACACACACACACACACACACACACACACACACACACACACAGAACAAAATAATTATATAAAGTTGCTGCTGTTAGGTGTAAACCTTTTTTTACTTTTCAGGAAATGGAAGAAAGAAGCTTCTTAAAACTCTATCCATGCCGCCCTCTAATGGCGTCTATTGGCTATTACTGGCATATCTCCCATAGAGGACCCTATTTGAGGTGACACCACCAGTAATCACCTACTTCCGGGAACATGGAAGCAATTCAGGTGTAGACATTAGATATGTGTGTTGTCCAAGAGGAGAATTAGCAAGAGAGGCCAACTTTGCTTTACTTCCTGTATCTGCATGAGGTGGGCGGTAACATTATTAGGAGACAGGAAGAATGTTGGAGTCTATTCATTTCCAATGGGAGAGTGAACGTGAACACAGCTTCTGAACCATTCCTTAACTCCATGGTCACTGAACTAAATACTGGACCAAATCATCACAAGGCACACAATATTTACAAGATATTCATAGTAAAATGAATTCTTTTAGCGAGACAAATCAGGAGAAAATCTACTTTGTTAATGACATTTCTTTATCCCAGCAACAAACTCTCGCGAGATTTGAGATGAGTCCGGAAGCCTCTCTCTGTCCATCTGCAATGTCACGGACAACACATAGGGGGCTCTGACCCATATTTAAGATGATAATATGTGAATATTATAATGTGAAATGAATGGACATATTAGAAATGATCCTTATGTGCCCAAATTAGAGCTGGCATACTTGGTCTGCATATTGAGACAGGCAGATATGTAGGCACGGTTGAGGAGGATAGATTATGTAGTCTGTGTGATCTAAAGGAAATTGTTATTGTCCATTCTACAACTCTATTAGGGAGAGACCTTTTAATGAGATAGATCCAAATCATGAATTTATATGGTTGGAGGACTTCGAGAAACTAAAACGACTATTTCAAAAGTACACCTTGTCAGTTGTTTTCAATGTACTTTGTTAAATGACTTGTCAGTGTTGTTGTCTTCTTCTTCTATCGGGTTTCATGGCGGTCGGCAAACCTAAATGGTGCATTACCGCCACCTACTAGACTGAGTGTGGAAACAGTGTTGTTGTCAGGGGGGAGGGTGGAGGTCGGGGAGAAGCAAACCACGCCTACTATATTTAGGAGACCATGTGTAGGCTTTGTGTACCATTTCGCCTCTAGTGGCTCCAATGAAGTTGGCCCATCTTCATACATAAACCATCTTTGGTGTTGTGATCCAGACAGCGGAAGCGGACCAGTGCGGCCCTCAATTTTTTTTATTCATCTCCAAAAACATGCTTGTTTTCTAAATTTCTATGATCACCTCAATCTGAGGGCTATTTCAATGGGATGAGTTTTTTGGATCGTGTCCTGCTCGGTACCCGTAGATGGAAAATGTTCGATGACATCACAGACATGGTGGGGAGGGGTTGCTTGATGACGATCGACGGCAGACCCGGTCATTTTGTTCTATGTCGATCTTGGTGCGGAATTAAAGGGGTCTGTGTGTGTGTTTTCGTCCACAGCCAGCCAAGTTTAACTGTTGTATGCTGTGTTGTGCTTTCATGTGAAATGTACCCATTCTGCAAACTGTTAATAAATACTTCAATCAATCAAGAGTATTAACACTCGCCCAACCGAACCAAGGGGGTAAATGCACTAGAGCAGTGGTTCTCAAAGTGAGGTCCACGGATCCCCAGGGTACCTTGAAGGGGTTCCAAATAGACCCGTCCCATACAGACTCTGAGAGTTATGGGGGTCCTTGAGATTAAAACGTTTGAGAACCACAGCACTGACCTGCAGGTGGGACTTGGTGACAGAGGGGGCCCATTTCATCGCCTCTTTTAGGATTTCACCACAGCGAGCAGCAAAGTCCTTCACTATGCTCTGAAAGGAGAGACAACTGGTGATGACCTACACAGAAAGGACTCAGTGGGATTCAGAAACGTTTAGATGATCATCAAATTTTGCTTAATGACTTTCATTAAATACCTACGGAAGGTGCTTAATTAGGGAATATAGGAAACTATTTAGGGGCAAAAAAAAAACATGAAATACTCACTTCTAGGTGGTCATTCATTGACAACATGGAAAGGTTAGACCACATGCAGATTATACATTACATCAATGAAATTGCATTAAAAGGGAAATGTTCTGAATGTGTAAAACAGTAGTCTGGTGCCCTCTTGTGGTCACGAGTGTAAGTGAAGTCCAAACTCACCTCTCTGAGCTCATATGTATCTGGGACAGTGATCCTGTAGGGGGTGTCTAGGATGTCATAGTAAGGTTGGTCCTTGTGGATGTCCTGAAATATGTTCAGTGCATGCTTATAGTTTAGTTTGACTTAGATACATTTAAAAAGTAAAACAGAAAATACCCAAATATAAGACTATGCAACCCCCCTTTACAATTTAGGCATTTCGCAGAGGCTCTTAATCAGAGCGATTTACAGTAAGCAAGAACAACAACCTTTTGTTACTTTCAGTGCAAAACTTTATAGGTCTTTCTTACAAGAAGTTCAATGAGTCTAAATTCTTCCTTTGTTCAAATATTCACTCTACTACTGAGCAGCTCCACAGAGATCCGTTCTGGAGATTGTAACCAACATCTCTCGGGTCACAATGCTTCTTTATTTGGTATCGGTGTCACTTCTCATACTTACAGCACTGAGTGACAGAGAGAGTGTCTGCAGGATGTCCAACATGGTCTTCAACACACGACCACTCCACAGCAGGTGGGGGAATCTAACAGACATAGATGTAGTTGAACAGTCAAATACCAGAACAAAAACCTCATTTGTAATTGAAGCTAAAATGGGTTGCTCTTGATGTAAAATGAAAAATAAAAAGTTGGTCACACAAAAAAAGAGATTTAAAACAACATAAAAGCATTTTGATAAAAAAAATAAAACTAATCAAACACCCAGTTATTAACACCCCAATCGTCCAGGACGAAGTTCACCATACTTTCTATTAGTAACACCCAGCACCCAGGACGTTTTATCCAAAAGACGAAGTTTATTGATATGAAAACCACAGCCTGGGAGCGCCTGTACGAATATGTTCGTACTTAGCAGTAAAATAATTAAGTATAACTGGCTTTCTGGTGGGTCACCACCCACATGAAAGCCACACCCACAGCTGTTGTATTATGACTGTATTTCAAATAATTGTGATATTGATATGAAGTCCTAAGCCGACAGGTTTTCTGGTGGGTCAGAAATACTTACGTCTCGGCCAAACCAGACAAGTATTTGTCCGCAACTCTGCGGATCCTTTTGTGGGTGTGGTTAAAGTTGACCAATAGAAACTGTCCATGCCGTTCCAGTTCCTCCTCGTGCTCCTTGGTTTTGGGCTTAAAAAAGATAGAGATTAGTGAACCCTTATGGGTAAATTTTTAGTTAATATTAACCCTCATGAATTAGTAGTGTGCAATGTGTGACTCCTACCTTCTCAGCCATCATTTGCAGGAAGACATCAAACACCTTGTCCGCGACAGAAATAACACACTGCAACATGCCTGGTCATTATGGTCAACATGCGAAAACAAGATGAGAGAGAGAACAGACACAGAGAAGGACAGTAGCCTATGCAGTGGTGGAAGGACCTTTTTACTTAAGGTAGCAATAACACAATGTAGAAATAAAAAATAATTTTGCATTAACTGTCTCAGTGCCACATGACGCCTTATGACGCCTCACCCTTATTAAAAAAATAGCTCTCCTCTGAGACAGAGATAAATTATGCCATCTTACAATGAGCATTAGTGTGGACCAATTACAATATACAGTATGAAGATAGGTTGAAAATGTGTGAATTGGTCAAGTACAGCACTTGAGAAACTATTACTCATGTACTCGGTATGGTACGGTATACTGTATGAAGAGAATCCATAACCTCACCAGACTTATCCTTTTGAATGGCTTTGTCTTCAAAGTATCGGAACATGACCTGGAACCGGTCTGGGTCGTTGGAACGGAGCATCCTGAAAGGAGGGAAAGAAATCCTTCAGGTCATTCGAGCGATGCGATGCTTGTAGATGGGCTATTTTCACTGCACTGCACTGTCATACAACAAAGTATAAAATAGAGCTGAAGTTGCTAAAAAATAAGTCACATTGTACCTCATGTATTCTAATCTGTAGACGGACAGCAGGTATGTGGACATGGCAAAGTCCAGCTTATTGATGAGCGCAGCGCCTTCAGGGGACGGATCCAGGAGGTTGATGATGGTAGATCGCAGATCACTCAGCTCCGCCTTGGGGACAGAAACAGAACACGTTGTCAATATTTCCTCTACAATAGAAAAGCTGGTTGGGAAAATCCACCAATAGGAGTTGCTGCCTCACCTGAAAATAATTGATTAAAAAAAAAAACATAAGAGTAACTAAAATTAATTGGACAGCCAACTAGTGCTGTATGATTCGTCACAAAATGAGATTGCATAGGTCTGAATCTAGATCTCTTTTGGGGCACCTTAGTCAAAAAAAGACTGTCCACGCCAGATGGTAATATAAGATCAGGGATTCTATCAAAATGTTTTCTATATGTTTTGAGGGACGCTAGCCCTTCCAATACATGCCCTTTGAAGATCACATGATATGGCAGGCGAGTCTACAGCATTTTTTGTTTAGAGCACTTATGATGTAAATCCTTTGCCAGCCAAGTCTATGGACTTTAATGTTTGTTTAGGGCACTAAATGGCAACGTAAGACGACATGTGGCCGATATAATCTAATTTTGTAACAAGAAACAAGCCAGGGTGGATAAAGGGGGGGGGGGGAATCAGCCCACAGAAGCAACTTCAGATTTTTCATGTTTGTCTTATTCATGCCACCCCACACATGACGCCCCGGGATGCTTAAAACAAAGTTAACAAACACTAAAAAGGTCCATATTTTTGGCTGCCACCTCATCATGTAGCAGCCAAATCTATGGAGCCCTGTGAAGTACAAAAGCTTTTTTGAGGCGCCCCACTTCACACAAGAGTGATTTTTTTCTTTTTCTTTTCTTTTTGAGGGCGCGCCGCTATAGCCTGGCTAATAAGCCAGACTCAAATCACTATGTTGTGTGGTATTTGAGTCTGGAGATGCTGTGTATGGATCTTGTTTCCCGGGGGGCGGGTTCAAACATTTTCTCTTTGACGCAATTGGTCAGAGCTACTGTCAGTCAAAGGTCTCAAGCATTGAACATCACTGTACCAAAGCCCGCCCATATTGCATACCGTGTCCCGATTGGCCACACCAGTTCTCTGGTGTAGGAAATGGGCGTACAATTGAGCCTCTCCAGACCGTAATCCGCCGGCAGGCAATTTGTTTTTTGCCAACGGCTGATTCGGTCTGGCTTATTAGCCAGGCTAGCACCGCTAGCCCCTCCTATGCACAGCTTTGTGTGCATGTCTGTCTGTCTGTCTGTCTGTCTGTCTGTCTGTCTGTCTGTCTGAGCTCATATGATTGGCTGAGCACAGTATGATGATAAGAGCGCCCCTCACTTCACACAAGTGTGATTTTTCTTTATTAATCTTTATTAATTTTGGATGGTACTGTAGATTTGTTGGATGATAGGTCTACTCTACAGAGACAGACATCTGAACAGAAAGAAAAGTGCTGTGGATCCTCACTTTTCGCATTGAAGACAGAGAAAGACTGGAAAGAGAGGGTGAAGTGATGAAACATATTCTTGATGTGAAACAAGCTTTTAGTTCCCCATGATGCTCCATTCTGTCATATTTTCCTGTCTTCTTCTGCAACTCTTTCCTCTTGTCTTAATTTTACTCTCTCTTCTTGTAACTCTCCAGGTTAGCCAATATCCAGCCAGAGGGAACAAGGATGGTAGCAGACATGACCATCAACGCAAAGCCCTGTTCCACAGCAGTAAGTTTGTGCTTTGCAGGTTTTTCTGTTAAATTGGCCCTGGGGACCATCTGAGTCCTCACTGCACTCCTCAGCAGCCGAGCAGAAGTAGACAGAGCAGACATACTGACGGCTCAATGCGGGTATTGACTCCTAAAAACACGAAAAAGGACTCAGTATAGCAAGGTTCTTGTTGATGATCATTCGGTATCTGGTAAATAGTAAATATCGCTCTCTGAGTGTGCTTTTAAGCCGAGTTGCTGTAACACATCACTTCTTCTATGTCACTCTTGCCCAAATATGGATTCGTCCAAATATGTACCACTTCAGTCTTGCCCAAACTGTGGGTCCATGACGTCAGACTGGCCTTCTTAACCTGATATCAACAAATATGGACCCAAATGGGGTTTCTAGATCAAGCATTGCTGGAAGCAGTGGGTAGGACCACTGTCCAACTTGAACTTCCACGGTCCTGTCTGTAAATCTTCTCCAAGGACGCCCTGAGAGTGAGACCATCAGTGGGGTAGATTATTATTATTCATTAGTTTTTGCAACATTTATAGATTGTTGTTTATGAATTCCTGCGACACAAACAAAAATGCAAGTCTTCGTGGGTGAGTAATAAAAAAAAAAGATTAAGTATTACATAGATACCGGTGAGCTGCTTGAGATCTTAAAATGTCACTGGATTGGATGGTGTTGGGCAAAAACAATTAGTCCAATGTGTTCCATTAACATTAATGTACATGTATCGCTAGTAACTATGTGGAACATACATTTTTCACTTAACTCACCCACTGCTGAGTGAGCCTTTTGACGCCTATTTACATTTTCGTTGCCGATGATGCCTTATCACGCCTTTTTATTATCAATTGATTATGGTGGTCAGCTGCGTCCAGTTTTCCCCAGAAAAAAACGTCTCAAACCGGAAATGAAAAATCCAATGGCTTATGCTTTCTATGAGGACACAGCAACTTAGAACGTAAATGTCTCGGAATCACTTTTTAGACCAAAAACAAACTTGATTTGCGTCTGATTTGTCTATCTAAACGATAGTATTTCGCTTATAAAAAGTATGTTTTGGGTGGATTAAATGACAGTCGTGGGAAATAGCAGATTTTACTTCCCGACTCAGCGGTTTCCGGCCAAAAGGGCTTTCAAGTTAAGAGTATTGCTCATTCACAATGCATTTGTGGCAGCGAGCCCTCCACCAGATGGAGCTGTGACGCTGGATGAGTTAATTACTATACAGTAAGGACTAGCCCGAAATTGCATAAAATGTAAGTATTTCCTATACTGATCTCTCATGAATCATGATATGATGCACGTTCCTCAGCCGCCTGTGTGTGTGTGTGTGTGTGTGTGTGTGTGTGTGTGTGTGTGTGTGTGTGTGTGTGTGTGCGCGTGCGCGCTCGTGCGACTGTGTGCGCACGACTGTGTGTGTGTGTACGTGCATACCGGTGTGACTGTGTCATTCTTCAGGGCCGAGTTATACTGCAGCTCTGAGCGTAGAGGCTCTCCACTGGGGAAGGTGAGGAGGGGAGACTTGGTAGCAATCTCACAAACTCCCTCATACCACTCCTCTGGCCACAGTCCTGACAGACAGACAGAGAGACACACAAAAACAAACACACGCACAGAGACCGACAAACAGGGAAACATTCCTTATCATGCAAATTATGAAGCTTAAATCCTAATTTATACCTCATGCTGGTGAAAATAACAGATTTTCAAGGTCAGACATTTCAGACAAAGTGTACATTGTTGATTATAAAGGCGTCACTAACCCACTTTATTTTCTAAATACCGTTGCTGTCGGAAGGAAACTCCATTTTTGAGGTTTTTGATTTTTTTTTGCATAAATAAATCAGTGCTACCCTTTACATCTGTGTTGAGTCGAAAATAATGAACCAATGTAAAGTAGTAAAACACGCTTTGGACAAAACCTCTTAACTCCATTGGACCCTTAAACTGTCTGCTAACGCCACTAACTCCACCACCTCTCCCCCTCTCATGAAAGTATTTGACAATATATAGTCACAACACCAACTTTGATGAGGCAGTATTGATTTGTTTTCAAAATATAAGGTTTTCTTATTTCCTGAAAAGAAAATATTTTTCAAAATATTGTTTTCAAAATATAAGGTTTTCTTATTTCCTGAAAAGAAAATATTTTTCAAAATATTTTTCCTGAAAAATGAACATTTTGGAGTTAGGTGGTTTCTTCCCGACAGCAGAGAAATACAAATTGGTGTGTGGCACTGGATTGTTAAAACTGAGGAATTCAATAAGATGACTTACCACTCCCCTCAACCGCAAAGCCCATAACCACAGAGTACAACCAGAAGTCACGGAACAGCTTCTGGAGGCGGGGCTTGGCCTCTTTGATTGGCGGAAGGCGTCTGGTCAGCTATGGATTGAGGAAAAAGGAGAAGCAGCAAGATGAACAATCAAGCATCTTCAAATCTCCATCTCATACTGCAATATGAGATTCCAAAAGAAGAGTGAAACAACAATCAAGACCATTACACAAACTCCAATATGCATGTGACAACATACAAAAGATATTGATTAAAAGACTTTTGACAATTAACCAAAACAAATATTCTGGAGGGATGAAGTGATTTGGGAAGAGTTCAAGTTTTCAGTTAGTCACAGCACTTTTTGTCCGATGTTTGATCTGGCCTATTTGTTCAGGAGGAGCTTGCATCAAAGTTCAGTTGCCATGCTCAACTCCTTGCTCATAGATCTGCACACAGAACCAATACCAATTTCCTGCCTACACACAACAACCACAAGGTAAGCCATTTCACATATTAAATACAGTATATACAGTCCCATACAAAAGTATTGGAAAACAAGGTAAATTCCTTTTTCTTATTGTAAGCTGAAAGACAACTGAATTTGAGGTTAAAAGATGTGCATGAAATGACAGATCTGAAATTCAGCTTTTAATTGTCTCCACCAGGCCGAAGGCATGGGGAGAGAGTATGTTTTGCACTCCGTCCGTGTGTGTGTCCGTCCGTCCGTGTGTGTGTCCTTCCGTCCGTCTGTGTACAGCTAATCTCCGGCACCGTTAACCCGGTCGATGCCAAACTTTGCACACACACTCCCTGGATGCCAACGATGAACCTCTGCCCCGCATTTTCCAGAACGGCCTGTTATAGCGCCACCATGAGGCAGCTTTTCACATGTTTTACCTAAAACTGCACCGATCTGCGTGAAACGTTGCATGCACACTCCCTAGAGGCCAAGGACAAACCTTTGACCTGCATTTTCCGCATCTGCCTTTTATAGCGCCACCAGGAGGCCGACTTTTGTAAAACACATTTTTTGATATTACTCCTCCAGATTCTGTCCAAAAATCTCACAAATCGTTACACAGTATCTCTATGGTCATGTGCTCAAGTCGGATCTGTCCGATATTTCATATTCCATCCTAATTGGCTATAATTGGCTTTCACAGTTTGCAAGATTGCCCCGTTTTGAACAAAAACATGAACGCAGCATGCAATTTACGTGAAATCTTTCACACATTTTCTTACTGGGCTGAGGAATATATCCCACCCTTTTCACATTGGCCTGTTATAGCTCCACCAACAGGTTGATTTTTGCAAATCACATTTTTGGAACAAAATGCCTCAAATCATCCAATTGCCATCAAAGGCAAACATGTTTATATTACTCCTAAACATTTTGCCAAACATCTCACACAGTCCTATCCTCCTGGTGGAGACCTGTGCCCAGAAGGGCACTTTTTCTAGTTATAGCTATTTTTTGTATCTAGACTATGCTAGCAATACGGTACATCAACTTTTCATCCAATCAATTTTTAGGTGAGCAATAATAGAACATGTGACTAACAGGTGTTTCTTGTTGCCCAGATGTGTCCAGTTGATTAAACAATAAATAGTTCTTAATGTCTACTCTTTTGGCCTTGGACTTTGCCCGTTTAGACTGTATTTGTGTTAGAAAACATAAACCAACGTGAAGACTAGGGAGCTGCCTTTAGGAGAAAAACAAGCCACTTTGAAGCTTAGAAAAGAGGGGAAATCGATCAGAGCCATTGCACAAGCATTGCGTATAGCTTGTACAACAACTTGGAATGTCCTGAAAAAGAAAGCAACAGCTGATGTACATTGAATAGGTCGACCAAGGACAACAACAGACATTGATCACAGAAACATTGTGAGAGCTGTGAAGAAACTCCCCAAAACATCAGTCAGTGACATCACAAAAACAGGCTGTAGTAAAAGCCTGGAAGAGTGCCTCAAAAACATTGGTTATATTAATGGGTAGCAAGCTTAATGCAGTCATTGGATATGCTACCAAATACTAAATGTTAGAGTCAGTACTTAATTTATTTCCAGATGCCATTTCTATTTTTAACTTGTCATTCAAATTCCAGTATCATGTTAATCTTACTTTTCCAATTTTGGGTTCAAAGTTTGAGATATATCATCAAGCTAGTCATTTCCATTGAGGGCCAGTTATTCCGTCGTTCTCTGATTCAGCCTCTGTTCTTGCCCATCTCCTTTCAGGATGTGGCTCATCAAAGTCTCCTATATGTTGTGCCTCCTGGCCAGTCCAGCCTTAGCTGGGATAAAAGACCTGGCCACTCACTTTACTGAGCCTGATGCTGACCCGGACCCCAGAAGCCAGGCAGGGGTGACGGACATGGAGGCCATCCCCTTGGACTTCCATAAAGAGAACACTGTGACCAACGACCTTCCTTTTGACGGCTTTGAGGATGAAGACTATCTTGATTTTGATATGCTTTTGGCTGAGGACACTGATGATGATAAGTACAAGTAAGACATGATAAAATACACAACTAAGGTAATATCCAATATACTGCTATTGGATCATTTATGCACTACTAAAATGCAGTATCTTAAAACATTATTTTAAAACGTAATACTGTTTTCAATGTAACATACAAGTGGATGATACAATCATGCAACTGTTTTTCAGAGAAGGTGACACAATAGATGAGATTGCCACCCCGGCTCCGGAAATCGACATATTTGCTGAGCCCTCCGACCCCAAGATCCGCCGTGCCAGACTCCTACGGCTGTTCCACAGCCGCTCACGGCTCCAGCGAATAAACATCATCAATGCCCGCTTTGGTTTTAGCCTGTACCGGAGCCTCCGTAACCACGTTAACCAGACTGACAACATCCTGCTGGCCCCGGCGGGCATCTCTATTGCTATGGCGATGATGTCGCTGGGAGCGGGGCCCAGAACCCATGACCAGCTCTACAAATCTATGGGATTTGCCGATTTTGTCAACGCCAGCCATCACTATGACAACATGACTGTGCACAAGCTTTTCAGGAAGCTGACACACCGTCTATTCCGGAGGAACTTTGGTTACACACTGCGCTCGGTGAACGACCTCTACGTGAAGAAAGAGGTCGCACTGAAAGATTCTTTCCGTGCGGACACAAAGGCTTATTATTTTGCCGAGCCACAGTCAGTGGACTTCGGAGACCCAGCCTTTCTGAACAAGGCCAACCATCGTATCCTAAGGCTGACCAAAGGACTGATCAAAGAGCCACTTAAGAGTGTGGACCCAAACATGGTGCTGATGCTGCTCAACTATCTGTACTTCAAAGGTAAGCAGTAAGCACAAGTTGGAAATTGGACCAGTATTGAGTTTTTTTGTTGTTGCATTGAAGTTGCAAACTATTCAAAACAGGAAACAGTCGGACATCAGTAGACCAGTTTTGTTTGGTTACTCACAGAACATCAAATGTCCCTTACTTTCATGAAACAGGTACATGGGAGCAAAAGTTCCCCAAAGAAATGACTTACTACCGCAACTTCCGTGTGAACGAGAGGACAAACGTACGCGTGCCAATGATGACCAACAAGGGGAACTACATGGCTGCGGCCGACCACGAACTAGAGTGTGACATCCTGCAGGTGGGTGGTCTCAAACTGATGGTAGACCATTGTATATAATTGTATGCGTATATTGCATCTTTCTGATGAAGTCTCTCTCCAAGTTCATTATAGCCAACAGAAATGATCAGTGTACAGTAAAATAAACTGTCTTGATCTCAGCTCCCGTACGCAGGAAACATCAGCATGCTCATCGCCCTGCCCAGGAAAATCTCCGACATGAGGAAATTGGAGCAGGAGATCTCCCCCACTGTGGTCAACAAGTGGCTAAACAACATGACAAACAGGTCAGCAGGACACTCTGTGCTGAACTATTATATGTCCACATATAATACAACATTTTGAGAGAAGGTTCCATGGTGAGGCAAATCGCTCCATGAAGATGGTGTGGTATAACTGAGATCCTGAGTCCTTGGCATTAACAGATCGAAAATAGACATATATTCTGACTTAAGGATGGGCGATATATCATTATTATATCGATATTGTGAATTTGTGATGAGACTAGATATCATCTGGGATTTTGAATATGGTAATATTGTGATATAAAGCATAAGTGTTGTCTTTTCATGGCTTTAAAGGCTGCATTACAGTGATGTAATGTAAGTCATGTGATTTTCTGAACTTAGTTATATACGTATACACTTAGGTATTACTGCTGATCACATTGTGTAAATATTTTGTGAAAGCACCAATAGTCATCTCCACAATATCGCTATGAAGCAAGGTATTTGGTATATCATTATCAAAAATATCATAATATTAGATTTTCTCCAATTCTGTCTATTCTGTCTCTTCCTCTGCTAGGACTCGTGAAGTGGTGTTCCCCAAATTTAAATTGGAGCAGAATTATAACCTCATTGACAATCTGAAGGAGATGGGTCTGACAGACCTGTTTGAGCAGAATGGAGACTTCACTGGGATATCCACGGAAAAGATCGGCATTAATTTGGTAGGTATAGTTAACTCTAAATCAACAAGGTGTCCATCGATGGTTGTGAATCGCAGCCATCGATGGACACCTTGTCCATTTCTTCATGTGAACTTCAATCAATCAAACATATCTCCCCATTGTGTACCCATCCAGCTGAAACACCAGGGGACCATCACGGTGAACGAGGAGGGGACAGAGGCCGCTGCTCTGACCCAGGTGGGTTTCATGCCGCTCTCCTCTCAGATCCGCTTCGTCGTGGACAGGCCCTTCCTCTTCTTCATCTACGAGCACCGCACAGAGTGCCTTGTTTTCATGGGCCGGGTGGCCAACCCCTCGCAAAACTAAAGTCTGTCACGATTAGGACATTTTACATGACGATTAATTGTCACACAAATAATTGAGATTAATGATTGAATTGTGTTTCTGTCGTTGAACACTGGAACATATGAATACAAAATACATTTCCATTTGGCTTTGAAGTTTGACAAATAACCTAAATATACCATCAATATTGTCTAAAAAAACATTAATGGTGGGAATTGCCAATCTGCAAGCTCACAACGCATCACAGATCTATTTCCACTATTTTTGAAAATGTTGTCGATTATCTCAAATAATTACGATTAGGCGATTATTATGTAATAATTGTGACAGGCCTACCCAGGAGTCCAGCTAATACACCCCTAATAGTTCCCGCAAATTCTATGATTCATGCAAGGTATTCAGCCTTGGTTCTAAAGAGCCACGGTAAAATCGTTTTACATGATACTCAACTCAACAGGTGCAGTTTGGAAATGTATCATCATCACATGCACTTTTATGTCTAAGGACTTTTCATTAATACTTTTCCTCTTTTACATAGAAATGGTCTCTGTAAATATTTGGCTGAGTGAGTCCGAAAATGCTTCGATATACTTTTTTTAATTAAAATCGATATTTCGATACAGTTACTATATCGTTACACCCCTATAATATATATAATATAAACAACGCAAGGAGAGAAAGAGGTTAAGATCCACTAGAACAAACATTTGTTTTGTTACAGATATTCTGAAATAACAATTTGTGTACTTGGCCTTTTTGATGGAAATACTATTTTCATCATTCAACTGATTTAAATCAGCAATGTACACTGTACATCTGTACACATTATGCACATAACTAATGTTAACTTACTATAGAAATGTGTTGTCACTTGTCATACAATGTATCTAATAAAAACTTTACAAAAAAGGGAGAAAAAAATCACCAACCCTATGACACCGATGCTGTGTACACCAGCGGGGAAGGTAAATATTTGTCCATGGAGTTAAATAATAACTAAGAGCAGAATCTGGATTCACCATTAACCACTCAGATTCTCCTGTAGATTTTCTAACAGTGTTGTATTTCAACACCAAGCACACACAAATAACATTTTAGGGGTTGAGGGGTGGTTACCTACACTCCTACAGTAAACATATACAATTCCTACTTACCACAGCAATGACTGGGATGAGGACACCAAGGTTTCCAGCACTACTTGATGCCTGAGAGATTACATAAAGACAGACGAGGAATCAGAAATGACATTCAGTAGTACATGCATGCATGCATGTAATGCTACAGTGCTGTTTTTTTTTTTTTTTTATTTCAAAGACCCCCAGTTACAAATGGAACCAAGTTAATTTGTACACTGTATCACTCTCTGAGTTACAGACCTAAAAGGGTCCATTTGTTTTTCTAACTATCAATTATTAACTAGGGACCCCTGGAAACCAGGGGTGTTGAGAACTAGCGTACTACGCTACAGTATACCTTAAGGGCTGGCCCTTTGTCTGAGGCCCTCTCACTGGCCCTCTTTCCTTCCAGGCCCAGCTGGACAAACAATTCCAGCAGGTTCACCATCAGCTCGTCCACCAGTGGCTCCACCTGCAGGTTGGCTGCGATATTGGCCAGGGCATTTATCACAGCCAGGGAGCAGTGCCTTAGAGGGAAAGAGACACACCGTTTAGCACATAACAGTACATCATTCATGATGTTAGTTAGTTAGTATTAACAGTATTTCTGCTCATACTAATACTATATCATATCCTGACCTGTAGCCATGGTCTCTGTAGTCTTTAGTGGCTGAATAAACCACCGAGCTGGCCTTCACACTGATCTGCTGGAAAAGATTCCACACCTCCTGGTAGATGTATTGCTGAAGGGAAGCAAAAGGGAAGTGGTAAGACTGTGTGTGTGTGTGTGTGTGTGTGTGTGTGTGTGTGTGTGTGTGTGTGTGTGTGTGTGTGTGTGTGTGTGTGTGTGTGTGTGTGTGTGTGTGTGTGTGTGCGCTCGCGTGCGTGCGTGCCCGCCCCACAAAACTCACATTTCCGGTGATAACCATGCAACCCAGCTGGTCTATGATGAGCACATCCAGCGGCGAGGTTGGCTGGCAGAACTTCTGCTGGAGGATCTGCAAGATGGGTTCCATGACCTTGGGCGTGTCCCTCAGAGCCACAGCAATGTGACCCAGCCCTCTGATGGTGTGGTCGGGAATCAGATGGGCCTCCCTGTGGCAGGAAAAAGGGGCTTTTGTAGAGTGACTCCCAATCAATGTCAAATGTGGACATTGATTAGAATTCCGAGGGTGACTATACAGCAGATGCACGTTTATTTTGGTCTAAAAGAGAGAAAGAGATGTCACTCACTTGTCATTCTCCTGTGAGATGTAGAGACGATTGGACAAACTGGCCAGAAAGGCCTCCACTATCACAGGATCCATGGTCAGACCGGCCTTGAGACATCTGAGAGAGGTGGAGATTGAGATCAGCTAATACTTGATTTGAAAATAATCAATTAAAAACAGTTGCTAGTGTTAGTGTGAAGTAGTGGTGCGAAACATGCTGTAGAATTTATTGACCAAACATCAATACTGTTCTGCAATCCAACTCTCATCTGATCTGCCTAAATTACACAATTAGTTTAATGTAAACAAGTTACAGACAAGTTACCAACAACCTGATGGAGGGGAGATGACTCTGGGGAATCTGGGGCTGTCAAAAAACAATTTGTTGATACTAAATGTGTCATTTTGTTCCGACAGACAGAATATTTTTAATTTGCGTCCAACCTGCAGATGTTGTCGATGGAGATGTCTCTGAGTTGCTCATACATGGAAGGCTGATCCTTCCTGTTGGAGAGGAGGTTGAATGTTGGCTGGCAGTGCTCGTTGGTTACGTTGATCCTGATTTCTCCGGTACCTTTAACAAAAAGCACAGCATGCGAAGGACAGAAACACATTTCAAAATGAGAGACAGGCATGTTTTATAGAAGCATCACTTTATGAATCTACGAAGCATCTCATGTTTAACTACACTTTTCGGGCATGTCATTATACAACATTTCAATTATTCTATTTCTTTATTAAATTTCCCCTCATTGCAACAAGCTTGTAGATCAGCTATTTCTGTTTTCCTCCTTTTTAACTATTAAGTGTGCGTATAGAGTATATAGGGCTTAACCCATTTAGACCTGAGGCCAATTCTAAAAACACCTTCTAAAACATAACCTAAACTAGGTTTTTCTGAAAACCTTCAAATTCTTATTAAAAAAAAATGAAGTTGCTATATGAGACACAGAGGTAGCTCCCGGCATGAAAGGTATAACAATGTATAGGTTACACCAGGTCTAAATGGGTTGAATGTTAAATATATCAAAGTGTTGCATTCTGTGAGGCACTGCAGTGTAATCAATAATGTGAATTGCATTTCGATTTGTCCGTGTGTCTGCCATCGTTCGGTCAATGAATGCCATGTTCTGAACAATAGAATTGGGCCACGGATGTGACGCAGACACACTGTCATCGATGGTGATTCGACTGTACATCCGACCAGCCACGAGAGAAATGTTCTGGGCTATTTCTGTCAGATATGGGATCTGGTCAATTGCACTGTTGTTACAGTATGGAATCGTCTAGATAAAACAAATTTAAATGGAAGCATCTAGATAAAAAATGTTAACGCAAATCTGACGCAGTATGCACGCATTCATCCACTCACATCTTATGCATTAAAATAATGAGATAAATTATTGTAGGGCTACAATTGTACAATGGTTGATTTTGTAGTTTAGGTAATTCATTCACATCATGAGTCCGACTGACTTTGAAATTTGTGGACAGTCCCAAAATTATGAGCAATTGTTCTGTACTGTTCCGTTTGTCCCAAAAATCCTAGTTTGGAATTAGTCATAATACAGTTTGTAGCCTACAGTAGCCTCCCAATGGGACCAAATAGACGACTCCATTTGGTTGCATTTAGACTGTTTAAATTTACACCAGGCTACGGGTCAATGTATTTCCATTTAGACTAATTTAACACTAGTCTACAGGTCAATTTAGTTTTATTTAAATGAACTCAATTTTAATGCGACAGATGCACACCAATGTGGGGCGTGGGGGTGGTTATACCTGTGCTGTTTTGGCTGTGGTATTTGTAGAGCTTTATCAGAACAGGGGAGGGGACCACCAGGAAATCTCTGAGAGAGGTACTGGCAGAGTGGGCCACTACTGGAAACCTTTCACACAGACGCCCAAGTCCCTGAGAAATGAAACACGTAATGAAAACTGTTCAAATAGATATGGGAAAACAATACAATACAATGTGTGCGTGCTGAATGTGTAAAACCACATGCAGAATTGTCAAAGATGTCTAGATTATACTAGTTACTACATTTGAGTAGACTTCATGAGTCATGATACCACTAACCAAGGTCAGGGTTCATGATTGCATTTGCATTGATTAAGTGAGTTATTTTAATTTTTTATCTTTAAATACTTGAAGAGTAAAAAATGAGAAAAAACAAAAAATCCTGAACACTTTGGTCGTTCAGACCTTAAACATTCATAAAGAGGCGACTGACAAACAGTCAGTATCTACTGTATCTATCTATATACAGAATAAATGCAGCACGTCTCTGTAGTCTGTACGTATGTCTGTAGTGTGTACGTCTGTAATCCACATAACTCGAGAACCGTTCGCCCCACCGACTTCAAATCCGACATACATGTTCCACACCCCTGCAGGGAGTGCAGTGCCCGGTGTCGGGTCGGTCGAACCCACGGTTGTCCAGAACCGCCACAAAAGGCCTCTGCCCGGGCTCTGAACAGGGCCCCTGGCCAGGCTCCATATATGGAGCTGGCCTGTTTTGACATCACAACACTCCATATTTGGGCATGCCTGACACAGAACTCCATATATAGGAATAAAGGGAGACAGGTACGGAAATCTCCATATATGATGGGTACAATTTTAAATTAAGGGTAAATGTGAAGGACATAGAGTACCGAAGTCCTGATGTTACTCGCTCATCCCCTGGGTTGCGGAAGTAATTTCTGTATGGAGAATAACATTGGGTCATCTTTGAATCGTCTCATAAAATAATTGTGGTCCAAAAATAAACAAACTGTCTCTGTGATATTGGTAAAGAAAGAAAAGCAGGTGCGCTTACTCAGGAAACTGCCCTTGGTTAAGGCAGTGGGTACTCAGCTTTGAAAATAACTTAACTCATAAACCACCAAAGTGGAAAAAGCAGCACACCAAAATAAAAGATGCAAGACTGGCTCAGATTCAATTTCTCATGTTTATTTGAGAACGCTGGCGCGTTTCGGCAAACAGCCTTCTTAAGAACAGATTAAAAAGTATTTAATCTGCCACTTTTTCCACTTAGTTGGTTTATGAGTTACTAGTCCTTACCCGTTCTGAATATATGAACAGCAAATTATGTTTAGTGTGGGTAATGTGATAGGGAGGGGAATTAATTGCCTTGGCAACAGTTACACTCCTGTGCACTTTTATATTTGTTGGATCATAACATATGAATACTTGTGATGGTGATGTTCAGTGTGTCACGCAGTCACACTGGGTGCACGCAGGGCTGTAACCTGTCGTAGTCAGTGTCCAGGCTTTCAGCGTGCATGTAGCCTATGGCACGGTGGTTGAGGAGGGAGCAGACAGTGTGGTGTCGAAACAGCGCGTGTGTTCACGTTAACATGCCCCCGTCCAACTGTCAGAGCTGGCTTTCAGGTGCCTGTGCCACGCAACCCGCGCGTTGGCCGCGATGCTTCCCCAAAGAAGAAGTGATGTCGACTGACGCAAGAGTAGCTGTAGTATCAGGGTCCGAGTTGTTTTCCCTGTGTGGGTCTGTTGCGCGGAAAAGTGTGTCCCAGTATTAATCTGTGTCCGTCCCAACATGCATTTCACTGGTGACACTGGTGACACGTGATTTGCGGGGAGATGAGTTGTTTTTGACGCAAATTAATTTAATTAAGATGAATGTTAGAACGTTTGGCGTGTGTAATGCAGGGCAGATTGAGGTTGGAGGACAGGGCTGTGCGGCGCTAGGTTCCGTGAGGCGGTCTGTGCGTCGTGGCGTTGTGAGGAGGCGCTGGAAGCGAGCAGCTGTCTTGTTCTATGCTAAGGAAGTAGCGATAGCTAAATTATTAGATAGATGTCTCTGTGAGGGAGGTGGCTCTATATCGTTTACGATAGCCACTCGGCAGTACCATTATCGTTTTCTCGCCGTCAGTTGATTCTTCATATCCATATGAGTGAAACCGCCGGGATAATTTATTTCTACTTGTAACACAGTTCTTATTTGACACAAAGCCTATGGGAATTCAGAATAGGGAGAAAAAAACTTGACTCAGGCATGATGTGTAAATTACACCAGACTCCGGTGCTCTATCTCAGGGGTTCTCAACCTTTTTGGCCGGGGACCCCCGAAAATGCTTTGGCAACGTCTCGGGACCCCCGCCCCGCCCCCTCCCGACCCCCAATATAAATTGACTGCTACAATAACCTTAATAATAGAGACAATACACCATAAATAAATACTGAAACCATCATCATTAGGGAAGGTGTATGCATGTACTATGTGTACTATATGTAAATTCTTCATTTCCACTTTACAGCCATTCAGTTGCAAAAGAATTTTTTTCTTTTGAAAATAATTTGGGGACCCCCCAAAATTATTTGGCGACCCCTCGAGGGGTCGCGACCCACGGGTTGAGAACCCCTGCTCTATCTAATGGGTTTCCTTGGTATGAAAGGTGCTATACAAACAAAATAGACTTGATGGTGTTGTCACATACCTGCAGGCAACAGATGAGAAGGGGCATGTGGGCTATGATGACTTTACTGGAAGTTTTAGACTGCAGCTTCTCTGACAGCTTGGTACACAAATTCTCTGCTCCTATAAACATACAGGTGGGAAGGGTACAACGGATACAATGAGTGCTAAACAAATAATAACCAATGCAGCTAGCACCCATCTCATCTCAACATGGCTTAGCAATTATTGTAAAACAAGATCTTTGTTTATCTATTTTTTTTATATATATATAATTTATTAGTCTGATTTACCACAACTTTAGTTTTTTCAACCAAGGTTCATTTTAGGTTGTTTTTAGAGAAAGTAAAAGATGAGTGTTATTTATTTATTCGTTTTCATTTTTACTGCTTTCTTTCGTTATAGCAATTTTCGTGATGTTTTTGACAGGGGGCGGGGGCTTTCAAGCAAGTGGCTAAATATGTTATTTCTTTCAACATTCTACAGTGATTTCTTTATTATTATTTACTATAGTCCTACTAGACCCCAAGAAATTAAATCTGGCCACAAAAGATCAGTATGGGTAAATAATATAATAAAGAAATCGCCGTACATTTTTGAGGGGCGCTAGCCCCTCCTATACACATGTTTAATGTTTGTCTTTAGTTCAAATTTTGCTTTGTAAACGCATTGACAATGAAGGGAAAATTTACGTCATAATGTGTCGTTTACGTCATATTGTCTCTTTATTGTTAATGGCGTTTAATGTTTGTGTTGGCACCGTTTGTTTTACATCACCTACTCACCTAATCAACATGAGTTAGACTTTAATATATTAGCGCCCCTCACTTCACACAGGTGTGATTTTTTTTAAATAGATACATATTTAGCCACTTGCTCGAATGCCTCCTGTCAAAACAAATTGTGAAAATTGCTAAAACGGAAGAAAGCAGTAAATGAAAAATAAATGAACACTCATCTTTTACTTTCTCTAATAACCTAAAACATGAACCTTGGTTGGAAAAAAAAACTAAAGTTGTCCTTTAAGCTCTACTTTATACTTCGTATTACAGCAATGACACAAGAATACTTATGATGTGATACGTTGTGAGCTTGTATTTCTGCTATTTTGGAAAGAAATTCCCAATTAATGACATACCCAAAATAGAAATGCCAGGTTAAAAGTGCATTATTGTTGCAGCTCTATTAGACTTCACAGTCCATTCATGCTGAATTTATTGAGTCATACTGTATTTAAAACTGTTCAGAATCTCTCCCTTAAAATTGATTATTGAAATTGATTAATTTTCATAATCAATTAGATCAATTGTAATAACTGTTGCACCCCTACACACACGGTTCAATTCGCTCTGGGCTACAACGGCTTACCCTGCTCATCTTTGACGGCCCACACCATGAGGTCCACGCACGCAGCGTTGGCTTGACAACGTAGCTTGAGGGGGCTAGGTTCCCCCGGCAACCCGCCCGTGTCATGCAGGACGCGCTGCAGCTCCGACTGGCTGCTGCTGAACTGCTCCAGGACAAAGTCGTGCACTTCACGTGCAAATGGTGTCTGCAAGGCTGTGCAAACAGGGAGAGAGGCTGAGGTTTCATACACACACAATGGTACAATGGTCCACTTGACAGGTTAGAAAATACAGTAGAGCATTTGGCCAGTCCACCGTTTTGAATGGTTTTGGGTGAAACGGAACATAGATCATTACTCACCTTTCAAGTAGTACAGTGTATCTCTCAGCATTTTGAACATACAGACATAGATAGGATCACTGAAGGTTTTGTAGTAGAAGTTGATTCCAGCATTGGACTAAAAATCAATCAAAGGAGACGTGTCAGAAATATTATAAGTAAAAAGTAAGTAATACTTAAGCAAATTCACCTCATATAGACTGTGGTAATATCAAATTGTAAAGTAAAATCGCCCACCTCTATGACTTCCAACATGGTCGTATCCAGTGTTTTTAGAAACGAGTCTGTGACAAAACTCTTTACCTGCACAGCAACAAGACAACACACACAACTATTGATCGTGTTCTTTATAATCACCTGCACAGCGACAACACAAACATCCATTAGTGTTTAGGGCTGCTATCCATTATTTAGCTTTTTCGATTAATCTACTAACCGAGAAGCGGTTATATAAAAAGAAAATGTATAGACGGAGCTAATGAGTGTTCCTGCTGTGATGTGTACAATTTAGGCATTTAGCAGACGCTCTTAATCCAGAGCGATTTACATCAAATACATAAAAATAGTGATCAAGAATCATATGTAAACTAAGAACCTAACAGTGGAATATCTATATAATGAAACTGTGTAAGAATTGTACATTTATGCGTGCAAGTTGAGCCTTTGCCTGTAAGGTCGTCAATGCTAGGGCAAGTGCTACGGTTTAACACATTGAGAGCCCACGCTTAACTGCCCAAAATCACTTTCACCTAGAAAATCCATTCACATTTTTTTATAATTCAGCTGACTGTGGAGACACATGCTGGAACTTTTTACTTTGAAATGTTTTATAGTTTCTGAGTTATTTAATTTAAACGCCAAATGCATTCTCAATGGCGAAAAAAACAAACTTTGGCACCACGTGTTAAAAAAAAAAAAAAAAAAAGTGTTTTGATTTTTCTGATTTTTTTTACTAAAAAAAATAATTAAAAAAAAAAAAAAAAAAAAACTTTTTTTTTTTTCCAAGACGTCCACAGACGTCTTGGGCTATGCACGTTGCGCAATACCCATGACGTCCACAGACGTCTTGGGCACAAGATGTGTTAAGATGGAGTCTGAAGAGGTGGGATTTCAGACTACGGCGGTGTAGTGTGCTATTGTACCATGCTGAGGAGCTGTCTGAGTTGGTCGACCGGCACTTCCATCTCACCCTCCCCTCCTCCTCCCATGCAGAGAGGAGACATGGAGAAACAGGAGCTGACGGTGGAGAAGTAGTAGTCAGGATCTACCGTGCTGGAAGGGAAGTAGGCACCTGGAAACAAAGGGGGAATGGTCTGGGTCTGATCTGCATGAAGTGATAGTTAAACGCAACCCTTGATTGAATCTGTTCTTTAAAACAATGATTATTTACCTTTTGAATTCCATGGAACCCCAGTTTGACATGCATTAGGTCACAAACGCCCATCTGATACAAAATACATTTTAACTCTGGGACCCCAATCCGCACTGTAAAATCCTAAATTAATTTGGCTTTGAGAGTATACTGTACTAATTGAGTTGTAAGACTCAAGGTCCATTTGGTTCTAATATCAATTTAGCTGGTGACACCCTGGAACCGCCTCAAGGTCCCCTAACCCTAAAAAGTGTCCCCTAAAAAGTGTAGAAAATATATGGATGTAGACTCTGGGATTATATGTAAAATCACGCACACGCGCACACACACACACACACACACACACACACACACACACACACACACACACACACACACACACACACACACACACACACACACACACACACTTCAAACTAGAAAAAGTGCCCCTCAGGGCACAGGTCTCCACCAGGCCAGGTCAGGTTGTGGCCTTCTGGTGGCGCTATAATAGGCCAATATGAAAAGGGTGCCATTTGTTCTTACACCATTGATGGCAATTGGATGATTTGAGGCATTTTGTAACAAAAATGTGTTTTGCAAAAATCCACCTGTTGGTGGCGCTATAACAGGCCAATGTAAAATGGGTGGGATATATTCCTCAGCCTAGTAGGAAAGTCTGTGAAAGATTTCACGTAAATTGCACGCCGTGTTCATGATTTGAGGCTTTTTGTTTCAAAAGGGCCAATCATGCAAACTTTGAAAGCCAATGCGCTATAACAGGCCGTTCTGGAGAATTTGGGGCAGAGGTTCATCGTTGGCATCCAGGGAGTGTGTGTGCAAAATTTGGCATCGACCAGATTAGTGGTGCCGGAGATTAGCTGTTCACAGACGGATGGACGGACGGACACGCGGACGGACGGACGGACGGACACGCGGACGGACGGACGGAGTGCAAAACATACTCTCTCCCCATGCCTTCGGCCTGGTGGAGACAATTAAGCTCAGAGTACGCTGTTGTTTTTACCTTCAAAGTAGTGTGGACCGGGAGCTGTAGGGGAGCAGGGGGAGAGGCCTCCAGGATCAGAACTGACCTGTGATGAACAGATGAATGAATGAATGAATGAATGAATGAATGAATGAATAGTTGATGGTTGAGATCAACTCAACCATCATCATCATAAATCATAAACTACATAATCATCAAAGGTGTGATTGTCTATTTTGTCCTGGGGTGGGCATTGGCGAGTGGGTAGAGAGGCCATCTGGGAATCAGAAGGTTGCCGGTTCAACCCTTGGCTTGCCCAGTCTAGGCATCAAAGTGTCCCCGAGAGAGACACTTAACCCATAACAGCTTCCACCTATGCGCTCATTTGAACCATCTGAACAGCCTGCTGCTGGATGAATGCGAAAAAGTAATTTCCCCTCCCAGTAAGAACTCCATACTCTACTGGTGATTAGTTACACTAACACGTAACCACTTAAACCCTATATATAGAGACACACGGGGACTACAAATTTCACGCCCCCAAATGAGACAGCGGCCCCACTTCTGGTCCGTTAGACCAGTGTACTGCATGCCAGCCCATAGAAGTCAATTGAAATTCCACTGTAGTTAGCCTACTTTTAAAATAATACAACATGAACTGAAGACTATATTGATTTGAATAAAAATATGTTTCCAAATGTATGAAGTGTCTTTGTCAACATATTTTTTTGTTTTCTCAATAGATGACTTGTTTCACATTTAATTTACCACTTGAATGAGTTACCCATAATGTTAACGGAGCAGAGCTGAGTTGACAGACTGATTACCTGTCGCTTATAAGTGACGTTCCAAGCGCCGCCGAGATTGAAGATACATTATCCGTATTTGTGGTGCATGGTGTGAACATGCAGGCGTATATGAATTCTTTACCTGCCGCGGAGCTCCGACGGTACAAAGAAAAAATAAAACTTGTTGGATTATCAATTTGTCCATATGATTTGCCTAAAAGTAGTTGGGAAAATGACCCAACTAAATGGCCAGGAGTGACATATCCAGATATTGTCAACTATCTAGTGGATTCTCCAGGTTTATAGATAATAAAATCAATTAGAATCTATCTTATTTATTACAGTTTTAATACATATTACAATATATGGGCTATTTATTTATATAGCCAATATATTGCAATTTCACGGGAATTGGGAGCTTCATGCATGAAGAATAATATAATAAATTACTTTTCAGGCAGTCAATTTCAGTCTGTGTAATCCTATATAGCAGCATATGCTCCTCAGATGATTTTGCCTGACTTCTTGATATTGTCAATCTATATCATATTCAGTAGGATTAATGGTTCACATGACGCTCGTCCTTCACGTGCGTCGTGGCGTGACTTGCTTTGTTTTGAGCGCCTGGCTAAGTTATGTGCATTTGTAAACGTTCAGATTTCAAATAGCCTATAAAGTGCTCACCCCCCGGGACACGGATGTTAGAATTTTGAACGGGCTGCTATTAACACCCGTGCATCCCGTATTGTTCAAGAAAATGCATTTTAATCCGATCTATGACCATTTTCTATAAAGGTTATAATAATGCATGAGTGCAATACACCTCCCAACCGATAAGGGCACGTATTGAAAGCATATAGCGAAAAGATTTGAAATTGGCCAGCCATCGGATAAAAATGCTTTTTATTGAACAATATAAGGACTACACGGGTGCTAATAAACGTGCAAATGTATAACATCCGTAGCTCCGGGGGTGAGCACTTTATATTTGAAATCTGAACGCTCATGTACACTTAAACGTTGTAAATGTAGCAAGGCACTAAAGACAGGGTGAAGTTGCGTCATGACTGACTATCATAAGTTTCAAGGCTATTTTCACTGTGACATATACCTTCATAAGCTTCACTTGAATACTTAATTTCCACCACTTGTGGAGTTCACAAACTTCTTCTGGATGGTTTCACAGATTTTTTACTAGGGATGGGTGCAGCCATTTCTGTCTCTTTTCATGATCAACTGGAAGTTGATGAAACATCAAGTCTGGGTTTTTTTCTTTGTTGTTTTTACAAAGAGGAACGCAGCACACTTTAGGCATGATGAAGACTGGCCGTTTAACCGTTTACAACGCTGGACTCTGTCACGCACGTCGTGGTCGCTCGATCCGTCGCTGGGGAATGCCGCATCTAGCGGTATTTATAAGGATTAATGCGTGACGTACAAATCATACGTCAGGGAAACTTCAATATATCCGATGCTAGCAGTCTTTACAATCTTATGGAGTATATTATAGTACATTGTGGGTTGTATATTGAGATGGCAGGTATATGACATTAAAAAGGACAAATAAAACATATGGGACACATTATTCGAACACAAAATAAATCGCTACAGCCTCAGTAATGAACCAGTGAAATAAGGGTATTTTATGATGCCTCTCATAGGGATTGCATTGGCAGCTGCAGTACACAGTTGAAACAGACCAGAAGTGGGGACGCTGTCTCATTTGGGGGCGTGGAATTTGTAGTCCCCGTGTGTCTCCATACTTCAGCTGACCGGGTGGGTCCCCCAGCGGTATATATATTCGGTCTCCTCCTTTTTTCCCTCTACGTCACCAAATCTATTTAAAAAATCACACCCGTGTGAACTGAGTGGTGTAAGGTTTTATATAGCATGATCAGCTGTGGTCTGACGTAATGTCTGACGTAATGAAATCACACCCGGATGTGATTTCACAACTGGCTTTTTTTGTGCAGAGAAAATGACCATGGTTGCTACGGTCATCCAGTTCACCCGGGTGTGATTTAATTACGTCAGAAATTATTTTGAACATAGCAACCATGCTCATTTTTTTCTGCACACAAAAGCCAGTTGTAGGAGTGGTTTACACCACTCAAAAATAAATCCTATTATGACATGCCCAGAATAGGGACGCTAGGGTTCATGTGGTATCATATTATATTCGCCTTTAATACTTCAAAATGTACAACATTTTGCGGCCAGACAAACAGACACTTTTACTCAACCTACTCCATTACACACTCACACACCTGTGATGAGGTATCCGGGCTGGTTCCAGTGCGTCTCCGTAGACTGTCACTCTGGCACACCGTCAGCAGTGACGATGGCATGATAGAGCGGAAGTCATTGAAGGACCTCCGCCGTAGGACCTCCGTCTCCTCTGTAACGCAGCGGGTCGGAGGAGAATCTCTGGGGAACAGCTTGGACAGCAGAGCCTCATCTGTGTTGCTATAGCGACCGAATGCCCTCGTCACCCCCAGCAGGCAGGGTATGACGTACCTGCACAGATACACTGGAGGAGGGAGAGTGGTTCTTATGCTGTTTGTCTGAGTGGACATGACATGTTAACAACTTAAAGGACCACTCCTCATTCCTCAACCTCACTAATAATCATGATAGAATAGCTTGGGGAATCCAAGCTAATAGAAACTGCAGGCTTTCTATTCCTGAAAAGTTGCAATGCGAAAATGGAAGCCATCGTTCTCACGACAATACAAATCTAAACATATATATTTTTAAATCTTGTTTTAAAAGAATCTGCCTAACGATGATGTCACTGGTGGATGGGTTTCTGAACTGCCCACAGCCCTCCTATAATCCAGCAGCTGACAGGCTTCTTTTGTGTGGGAAATTTGGTATATAGTCTTTTTTATTGGCCTAAAATATTGTCTATATACATACATTCATGAATCCACTTGCTGTCGGCATTGAGCAATTTTTTAAATAGGGGTTTATACTGTATGTGACCATACCATTAACATCCTATATAAGGCAAGATTTTCAAATTTTCATTATGCTTTAAGTAGCATGTCAGTGCTAAAAACAGTCATAGCTACTTACCCAAATGTGCCCAAATTCTCCACAATGTGCTGACCTCTTCACATTTGTGATGATTGCAATGGACGTTTTTAGCCCAAGGAGTGTTTTTTGTGCAAAACTAATGCTTGGAATGGATTTAGAATCATGAAAACCCCTATGCTAATTTTTACATATTGCCTTAAATAGGATGCCAATGGTAACCTGACTCCGCCAGATTGCGGCAGTATTGAGTTCCCTCCTTCTACCTTGATCTGATCTCTCTCAAGCAGAAACGATGAACTGGAAGCAGCGGGACAAAAATCTGATATCTCCATAATAATTTCGAGTTGTAGTCTTGTTGGCTTGTGTTTACATTTGCGCTGTGGCACAGCTTCAATATTTCACCAGTCTCGCGTTGATCCCGCCTCTAGCGGCCGCATATCGCTCTGATCAGATTTTGTTCGGACTACATCGTCTCTGCCTGAGAGAGACCAGATGGGAGCAGGAGGAGGAACTAACTGCGGCCCCAGCTGGCGGAGTCAGGTTATGTCAATGGTATGGTCACATATAAACGCCTAGGCCTTATATGTGATATATTGCTCAATGCAGACAGTCAGTCAGCAAGTGGATTCATGAATGTATGTATATACCGGTAGACAATATTTTAGGCCAATAAAAAAAAACTATATACCAAATTTCCCACCCCACAACCCCGGCTGCCGGACTACACAGACAGGGTAGGAAAAGATTGTGATATTTTATCATGACAATTAGTGAGGACCAATTATATGAAGATAGGTTGAAAAGTGGTGAAGTGGTCCTTTAACCCTGGTGTCTCTATTTTGGCTTTTTGGGAATGTCATTATAGGCAAGGATTTTCTGCATTTTCCAAAACTTTCCACCAAATATTCACACAGTGAGTGAGTGAGTGAGTGAGTGAGTGAGTGAGTCTGTACCTTTATTCTGGTTCTCTGGTGTCTGGCACATCTCCAGGATCCCCTGCATAACTTCCGTGATGGTATCTAAAATCTGCAAAGGAAATTGTCCCCCAAAAAAGAGAATACATTTACATGTACACAGCAATCAACTGCAAGAGACACTAAATTGTCTACTCTTTCTAGCACATACAGTGATAACAACACACATCTCTGACCTGTTGTCTGGAGTCTGAGTCCTTCTGAGCCACATCCGACAGCAGGGTCACTAAACAGAAGCTGAAGTTTTCGGCAACAGGAAGAGATTCTGAAAAAGCAGATAAGAACTAACAGCATGACCCACAAGAATTGCAAAGGAGCAGAACACAGGAATCTCTAGAATCTCTAGAATCTCACAAACAGACAAATTGCAAACGTGGGAGACCTTATCAAATGCTTATCAAACATTCAAGAGAAGGCAACAGAAAGTTTGACATTCACTGGCACTGAGAACAAAGTACTGGCCAGTGTGTCCACATAAGACAATACAATTTAACTAGGGCTGGGCAATATAGACCAAATCTAACATCACCATATATTTTTTTTAACCCTAACCAAACCCTTTTTACCAAATACCTTGACAACTACTAGGAATGACTAAAATACCATATAAAGTACAGTACAGCTCATTTAAAACTAGATCAAATCAAAGCAAAAAAAAATCCTAAATAGACACAATGTAAAAGCAAACCTGTGGAACATAAGAGGATTGCTGTTACCTCTTCCTTTCTTTCCTGAGCTTTCCTCGATCCATTGGACCCGTGGTAACCCTCTTAATAGGCTCAGCAAGTAGGAAACAATTGTGTCTTTGTGCTGCCAGAGGAAAGTACAACATTACACACATTACAACCACTAGACACATTGTATAGCCACACATAGGGTCATCATCACAAATGTAAAAGGAGATTAAACAAGTTTTTATTATTATAATAATTATTATAATAGTGTGTGTGTGTGTGCGTGCGTGCGTGCGTGCGTGCGTGCGTGCGTGCGTGGTGCAGTTCACGATGGGAACTGCACAAAAACTTCGTCCAAAACTGTGATGTGACAATAAAGATGATTCTGACAATTAGTATAGGAGCTCTTACTGTAGCTACAGTATGAGCGGGGGGACTGAGGTCCCATATGGGGCTAGCTTTGAACTAACTCACACCACTGGGAGATGTTCTAGCTCAGGTCGCATAGTGATGGATTTGGAAGCTTAAAAAGACCTGGATCTGACAAGATCTGGTTGTGATAGAGCACAGATAAATTAAACTATACAACACCTAAGATGTTAAATATCTAAACGCTGCATGCAGTAGATTCTGCAGTCATGGTGTATATAAGTGATTGGTTTTGGATCCAGCAGGCTAAGTGGGCCTACAAGGCTAAATTCCTCCCGCTGTTGTCAACCAGCACTCACCTGTAAGTCTGACTCCACTAGAAACACAGCAAGTGCTAGGACAGCATCTCTGCGACGTACATCCAGGGAGAACACACCCCGAACTTCTACTGGGCACATGCATTGTAGCTTTTGAACCTGAGAGAAACCCAGAAGGAAGGATGTTCAAACCCTTATTTACCAATGCACCCAGGTCCCCTTTATAAGTGACACTGTTTAGATTTATGTTGAAGGCCTCCGGGCCGAAACATCCATTCTGCTGTTGTTGCCTGCTGCCTGGGGAAACCGAATAAAAAACAAGAATCCTAAAAGGATATAACGTGAGTGCTGGTATTCATTTCTTTAGTTTAGTTGTATGTTCCAGAACCGTGCACCCGTTACACTATCACGTAGAATTACTCAACTGAGTGCTTGCTCTTCCTTTCTTCTTCAAGCACACAATATAAATATATATTTTTACAGTAACATTGATGGATGATTGATGGACTACACTGCTGAAACTCCTAGCAAAAAAAGCAGTGCCCTTGATGTAAGGCTCTGGCAAGAGTTGGAATGGAATGGCTATATTGTTTCCATATTAGAAATAAAAAGTAAATAAAAAAGTAAATAAAAAGAAAATACCAGTATGCCAAAGCTGTTTCCAAATGTACTGATCACAGCATCATCGAAATAAAACAAATGTCTACATTAGACATGAAGATCTTGCATAGCAGAATGCTTGTGTTCATTTATTTTCATTTTCAACTCTGAGAATGTACATCTGTACACTCACTCTATCCCTATAGTGCCCACTGCCCATTTGGTTTTGGTGCCCAGTTGCCCATGGTGCCCAGTTGTCTAAGAAGGTGCTCACATATCCCTAGTGCCCAGTTAGTTTTGGTGCAACACATACAGTATAGCTTTTTTTCAACACATCGGATGGAGAGGTTCCATATGGGGCTAGGATTTTTACTGTGTAGCAACAGGTTGCAAGATGCAATTGTCTCAGAGAGACTCTCTCTCACTCTCTCTCTCTCAAACCTGTTTGACCGCAGTGCTGCAGTGGTGGTTATTATGGTAAAGGCTAAAATGAAATGAACCGACCACAAAAAGAGATACTTCCTCCACGATTTTTTTTAAATAACACAAGCGGCGCATTAGTGTCACACTGCTAATGTACAACAGTCAGACACACACCTGTTAGATATGTCGCCTGGTGTCCACACAACTGTCACTAAATAATCATTCCGCCTCACTGTGCGGAAGCAAAGTAAAGACTCCCACCAACAACAACCCTGTTGCTGCACATTAATAATATCATCATAACGTGGTTCGGTTTCGTGTCTCACCTTGTCAAGCGGCGCGGGGCGGTGAGCAGCTAAAGAGCGGGCTAATGACAGAACCGTGTTGAAATAAAAGCCCCTGGGTGCAGCCATGTTTATCTGACATTAATAATGTGATATTGTGAAGGGAGGAGAGGACAGCACTCTGTTCCGCTGCCTCTGGCTGTGGGCACTGTTTTTTTTGTTGCTGATGATCCGCAGTACGGCGGCTCGGCGGGGACAAACGTCCGTATGTAACTCAGTCAGTGGTTGGTTCCCCCAGGCCAGTGGTGTAAAGTAAAGTAACTTAGTACAATTAGAGGTACGTTTACTTTACTGCAGTATTTCCACCAGTACTTGACTACTAATACAATACAATAGAATATACATTTGAAAACTTGAAACGGGACATTCTGCATAATGAGTAGTATTGAGTACTTTTACTTTTGGTACTTTAAAGTACATTTTGATGGTAATTATTTTATTTGTAAGTATTTTTTTACATTGCAGTATTGATACTTTTACTATTATTGAGTAAAACATTTGAGTACTTTTTGCACCACTGCTTCTTAGTTGGGAGGGACAATTAAGGCAAGCATCCAAGCTTCCTTGAAGGCCAGGGAAAGGTAGCTCTGGTCCATTGCTCTAATGCGTTGCATTTAATCTAAATGCAACACATTAGAGTTATGGACCAGAGCTAGGGGAAAGGGAAAACTCAAGTTACGTGGTTGTTCACTAGCCTTAAGATTTAGACTCTCATTGTAGATGTAAACTGTAGAATAAACTGCCACTACAGCTCAGACAGTCACCCTCTAGGCTATAGACATTTTTAAGACACTGCTTAAAACTCATCTCTTCACTCTTGCTTTTAGTTGAGTTTTAAATCTCTGTTCTTATTTTTGTACTGATCTGCCACTGTTTTATGCTCTTCGTCCTATTGTTTTAACTGCCTGCCTGTTTTAATATTGTTCTTGTTCTTGTTTTTATAATTTTTATTCTGCTCTGTAAAGCACTTTGGGCTGCATTTATGTATGAAAGGTTAAAGGACAACTTTAGTTTTTTTCAACCAAGGTTCATGTTTTAGGTTGTTATTGGAGAAAGTAAAAGATGAGTGTTAATTTTTCTTCATTTGCTGCTTTCTTTCGTTTTAGGGATTTTAGCAGTTTTTGACAGGGGGGCGGGGGCATTCGAGCATATGTATTTTTTTACAAAATTTTAGAGCGATTTATTTTTTTATTATTTACTATAGTCCTAATATACCCCAGGAAATTACATTTGGCCACAGAAGATCACGAGATCTACTGAATGTAGAATAAACTGCCACTACAGCTCAGACAGTCACCCTCTAGGCTATAGACATTTTTAAGACACTGCTTAAAACTCATCTCTTCACTCTTGCTTTTAGTTGAGTTTTAAATCTCTGTTCTTATTTTTGTACTGATCTGCCACAATGTGTCATAATATTTTGTAAAGAAATACATATTTAGCCCCATGCTCGAATGCCCCTGCCCCCCTGTCAAAAGCCGCTAAAACCCCTAAAACGAAAGAAAGCAGCAAATGAAGAAGAACTAGAATAAGTGCCCTTCTGGGCACAGGTCTCCACCAGGAGGATAGGAGTGTGTGTGATGTTTGGCAAAATGTTTAGGAGTGATATAAACATGTTTGTTTGTTTTTTGCAACTATTTTCTTCATTGTGTTGAGGAAATGCAGAGTCAGATCACTCATAGCATCTCTGAGGATAGAATTCTGGATGAGCAGGACATGTGCAGCATTTTGTACAACACGGGCCACTCCTGAAGACTTTGGAAGGCAATCTTAGCCAATCAGTGTAGAATCTGAGAAATCAAACAGACTCGTCTTGATCACATGACTACAGAGATCATGTATACCGATTTGCATGAGATTTGGATGAAATCTGTGCGACTAATATAAACAATGTGTTTTGCAGAAATCGGCCTCATGGTGGCGCTATAACCGGCAGATGTGGAGGGATGCAGGGAAAATGTTTTTCCATGCCTCTAGGGAGTGTGCATACAAAGTTGTACACAGAACGATGCAGTTATAGGTAAAACAGGAATTGCCCTGTTATATAGCGCCACCATGAGGCTGGTTTGGAAAATAAATTGTGTCATGTCGTCCTCAGCCTAGTGGAAATGTGCGTGTATAATTTCACGGAAATTGCACACTGTGTTTGTGATTTGTGGCATTTTGTTCGAAACGGACCAATCATGTGAGCTTTGGAAGAGAATCTTAGCCAATCAGGAAGGAAGATGGGAAATGGTGCAGATCCGTGTTGATCACATGACTATGGAGATAGTGTATACCGAATTGTGTGATGTATGGATAAAATGTGTACGAGTAATCTACAGAAATGTGTTTTGCCTAAATCGGCCTCATGGTGGCGCTATAACAGGCCGTTGAGGAATATTTGGGGCAGAGGTTCGTCGTTGGCATCCAGGGAGTGTGTGTGCAAAGTTTGGCATGGATCGGGCCAACGGTGCCGGAGATTAGCTGGTAACAGACGGACGGAAGGAAGGAAGGACGGACGCACGCACGCACGCACACACACACACACGGACGGAGTGCAAAACATACTCTCTCCCCATGCCTTCGGCCTGGTGGAGACAATTAACACTCATCTTATACTTTCTCTAATAACAACCTGAAACATGAACCTTGTTTGAAAAAAACTAAAGTTGTCCTTTAAGCTCCATCTCGAAAGTGATGGAAAAAATAGTCTATGAACAGGTTGAAAAGTATCTTGCCACAAATAAATTAATGTACGAGTTCCAATCTGGCTTCAGAACATCCCACTCCACTGACACATGCCTTCTCTATTTGAGCGACCACATCAAACATGAGGTGGATGCTGGCAAATACTGCGGCATGGTCAAGCTGGACCTCCAAAAGGCTTTTGACACCGTGAACCACTCCATACTGGTTATTGGTTAACAAGCTAAAAGCAATTGGTTTCGATAGCACATCAGTGAGCTGGATGCAATCCTACCTGGAGGGGAGAGAACAGATGGTGGAGGTGAATGGAACACTGTCCCCCCCTCCCAGTGAGCTGTGGTGTTCCACAAGGAAGCATACTAGGGCCTTTACTGTTCCTAATATATGTAAACGACATGACATCAGCTTGTGACTGCAACTTGTTCCTGTTCGCAGATGACTCGGCACTGCTAGTCTCGGACAGGAACAAACTGCAGGTTGAAAAGGCCCTCAGCTCTGAACTCGGTAGAATCTGCACCTGGCTCGCTGATAACAAACTATCTTTACACCTGGGAAAAACTGAATCCATTCTCTTCGGATCTAATAGTAATCTCAGCAAGGCAAATGGCTTCTTGGTTAGAGTGGGTGACAATGTTATCACACGTAAAGATGAAATTACCTACCTAGGTTCCATCCTGGAGGCTAATCTTTCCGGTGATAAAATGGCCACCAACGTAATCAAAAAAGTCAACCAAAGAACAAGATTCCTTTACAGGATCTCCTCACTGGTCAACAAAAACACCTTGAAGACCTTAACAGGAGCCCTCGTACAAGGTTTCTTTGACTATGGCACCTCCTGGTACCACAGCACCTCAAAGGCCCTTAAAACTAGGCTCCAGACTTCCCAAAACAAACTGGTCAGGCTCCTACTTGGCCTCACCCCCCGAACCCACCTCACCCCTGCCCACTTTGACAGGCTGGAATGGCTTAGGGTCGATGACAGAGTACAGCATCTTGCAATGGGTCTGGTCCACAAGATTTGATACACCACCAAGATACCCTGCATGTACCTGTCTGTCTAGATACTTCCTTAATGTTAACGAAGTCCACACCCATAACACCAGAGGAAGTGCAACGAACCATGTACAACCCAGATTCGGCACAAACAAGGGACTAAATTATTTTCGCTCCTATGCCACCAAAATGTGGAACGCCCTACCAACAGTCATTAAGACATGCGAATCCCTTGACTCCTTCAAAACCGCTCTCAAAGGGCACCTACGGACGGCTGCAATTCGAAACTGGCCTCCGTAAAATCTGAATCCCCCCCACCGCCCACCCCTTTTTCCCCTCACTGTTTCTTTTCCCTTTTTACCTCCCTTATGATGAATTCCTGTTCTGTTCTTTGACTATATATAGAAGTGTCTATTTGTATGTCTCTAAATGTTTTGATGAATTGAACAAGGTGGACCCTCTTGTAAACAAGTGTAATGCTTAATTGGGTTGTCCACTCACAGTTAACAGTCTTTGTATTGAGTTTGTGCTTGAAATGTAATGTAATTCTGCAAACTGTTAATAAATATTTAAATCAATCAAATCAATCTATATAAATAAAGTGTATTATTATTATGTATTTATCGATTCTGACGAGTGATGACGTCAGAATCGATAAATACACGAGCGTCTAAAAAATCTTAGGCTAGTTGTTCACCATTCACAAGCCGCTGCCACACCATCAAAAGAGCTGCGCACGTTCTCGGCTGCGCGTAGCTTAAAGCTTGAGTTTTTAGACAGCTGGTGGATGGAAATTAAGCTCCACCTCCGCTGAATTCTTGCGCGACGGCCAGATTCCCGGAAACGCTCTCCTCCGCTCAAGTCTTCGGCGGAGGTGGAGCTTCTTTTCCATCCACCAGCTGTCTAAAAACTCAAGCTTTAAGCTGCGCGCAGCTTAAGAAGTGCGCAGCTTAAGAAAGTTTTGCGCTCAGGTGTGGAGACGGTGACTAGCCGCTGCCACACCATCAAAAGAGCTGCGCGCGTTCTCGGCTGCGCGTAGCTTAAAGCTTGAGTTTTTAGACAGCTGGTGGATGGAAATTAAGCTCCACCTCCGCTGAATTCTTGCGCGACGGCCAGATTCCCGGAAACGCTCTCCTCCGCTCAAGTCTTCGGCGGAGGTGGAGCTTCTTTTCCATCCACCAGCTGTCTAAAAACTCAAGCTTTAAGCTGCGCGCAGCTTAAGAAGTGCGCAGCTTAAGAAAGTTTTGCGCTCAGGTGTGGAGACGGTGACTCACCGTCTCCACACCTGAGCGCAAAAAGGTTTTAAGCTGCGCACTTCTTAAGCTGCGCGCAGCTTAAAGCTTGAGTTTTTAGACAGCTGGTGGATGGAAAAGAAGCTCCACCTCCGCTGAAGACTTGAGCGGAGGAGAGCGTTTCCGGGAATCTGGCCGTCGCGCAAGAATTCAGCGGAGGTGGAGCTTAATTTCCATCCACCAGCTGTCTAAAAACTCAAGCTTTAAGCTGCGCGCAGCTTAAGAAGTGCGCAGCTTAAGAATGTTTTGCGCTATGGTGTGGAGACGGTGTGGCAGCACCTCCACTGAGGGCTGATTTTACGCTCCTGCCGCTGCGGCATGGCTTGGCACTTTGGCAGGTCTGAAGAATCTGAACCCTGATCTGACGCATCTGAACACGCAAAGACCCACCCCGCCTGCCTCTGATTGGACCCCACCACGTTGCGTCGCCAAAACGTTGGCAGGAAGGAAGTATATCCGTTCACGGGAAATTGGCGCCGCCTTTTCCTGTCAGTGGAACAGAACAGAACATATAACAGAAAAGAACAAGTCTGAGTCAGCTGACAGAACAACAACATCAGATCTCTCTCTCCTCTCCTCTCTCTGGGTCAAAGGTTTGTGTTATGTAGTAGTATTCGTACTTCGTTACGTTAGTATTAATGTATTCACAAAATACGAATTAGATTTGAAGAACACTGTTTATATGTTGTTGATGTTGTATATGTGTCACAACATATTCAGCCACATTAGCTTTACGTGGCCAGCAACCGCTGCCTTGAGCATGTTGTCATGAATCGTATTTAATTACTAAATCGTCAGTTGTTTTCAGTGTGTGTAAGATTATTACTGTCATATAATAATAACTTTTACCTTTGTATAGGTTCCCCATATTGCCTATGGATTGAACACCCTGCCCTAGTAAACCTAGCTGACGTTAACCAACCTTGCATGAAATCGTTATTAGTTTTATTACATTATAACATCTAATATGTCTAATGGAATCAATGTGTTTAATAATAATTTGTGATGGCAGCCTGTTGAAATGTGAAACACTGCGATTTAAAATTTTGAATTTAAATTTGAAAATGGCAGATGTTCAGCTATATTCACTATATTTAAATTAACGATTATCGATTACGATTATTTATAATTAATTCCTAAGACTTCTTAGAGTCAGATATTGTCCTCTAGTTTCACACGAGACGTAGCTGGGTCTGAATTCGTCCAAAATCAACAAGATCGTGCACTTGGTGACAAGTTTTTGATTTTTGGTATGGTATGGTTGATATGGTTATAAGGTTTTCAAAAACCATCGCAAACGAGTTGGGAGCGCCCCCTAGTGGCCTGTTTGCAATGAATCTAATATTAAATGGGTCAGTATATGGCTAAAAATCAAAATAATTGATAAAATATATTTTCCAATGGATTCTATTAGTATTGGGTATGCTAAATAACATATTACATTTTTGGCTGAAAATAACTTCTGGAAAGGCATCATTTTCAAGATGGCGTCCACGGTGGCCTCAGTAAGCTTAAAATGCCTATAAACTGGGATTTAATACATAAAAAATCATAACAATTATGCACTTGGCAAACAAGTTGGGCTCGCCCCCTAGTGGTCTGTTTGCAATGAATCCAATGCTGGCCTATTTAACATTGGATTCATTGCAAACAGACCACTAGGGGGCGAGCCCAACTCGTTTGCGATGGTTTTTGAAAACCTCATGCCCATACCTAACACCATGCCAAAAATCTAAAACTTGTCACCAAGTGCATAATTGTTATGATTTTGTATGTATTAAATCCCAGTTTATAGGCATTTTAAGCTTACTGAGGCCACCGTGGACGCCATCTTGAAAATGATGCCTTTCCAGAAGTTATTTTCACCCAAAAGGTTTATATGTTATTTAGCATACCCGCTACTAATAGAATCCATTGGAAAATCTATTTTATCAATTATTATTATTATTTTTTTCATATTAAATCCAAGCTTTATAGGCATTTTGCAGCTATTGTGGACGCAATCTTGAAAATGATGCCTTTCCAGAAGTTATTTTTTCCTACATTTTTAGTATGTTATTTAGCACACCCAATACTAATAGAATCCATTGAACTTTTTATTTTATCCATTATTATGGTTTTTAACTATATACTGGCCCATTTAATATTAGATTCATTGCAAACGGACCACTAGGGGGCGAGCCCAACTCGTTTGCGATGTTTTTTGAAAACCTTATGCCCATCCCTAACACCATACCAAAAATCAAGAACTTGTCACCAAGTGCATAATTGTTATGATTTTGTATGTATTAAATCCCAGTTTATAGGCATTTTAAGCTCCCGGCAGCCATCGTGGACGCCATCTTGAAAATGATGCCTTTCCAGAAGTTATTTTTTCCTAATTTTTTAGTATGTCATTTAGCACACCCAATACTAATAGAATCCATTGGAAAATCTCTTTTATCAATTATTTTGATTTATAACCATATACTGACCCGTTTAATATTAGATTCATTGCAAACGGACCACTAGGGGGCGCTCCCAACTCGTTTGCGATGGTTTTTGAAAACCTTATAACCATACCTACCACCATACCAAAAATCAAAAACTTGTCACCAAGTGCACGATTTTAACGAATTCAGACCCAGCTAACGAGAAGATTCACACGAACAATATTCTCTGTCAGCGATGAGGCCGGACCTGAAATGGGTGCTGAACTGAACATATGAAAACTTCCTTTGAGAACAGTCTATGTTTGGGAAGCACAAACGTTATATATAGGTCACACAATTGACAGGTGTGTTGCGATTGGTGTGGGGTAATTAGTCACACCACCTTCCAATTGTGTGCCCCATACATTTGTGCTTCCCAAAGGAAGTTTTGATATGTTCAGTCCTGCGCTCATTCAGGGCCCCTCGCCCTGAGAGAATGTGCAGCTCTTGGAAAAGTGGAGATATTTTACTAAACGCACGTTTTCTGCCAGAACTTTCAAATGGATATGAAACTAGAGCACAATATCTGACTCCATTTCTTAGGAATTCATTATTGGGTGAGTACACGTGCCAAGCGGGGCAGAATTATGCCGTGCAGGTTAGTCAGCTAACCGCACATGGATGGGACCCTGCTATGGCTGTGTATTTGGAATACATGGAATGTATGTAAGATCACAGACATTCTAGGGCTACACCCCTAGCTGTGTAGGGGTGATCAGAATATAGCTTGAGGAACCGAATATAACGGGCGCCACTTTTCCATTGAACTCATATGGATGGCCGCCATGTTCTTCGGCCGCTGGCCGCCATGTTCTTTTCTGTGCCATGTTCTTTTCTGTGAATGGTGTGCAGGGTGCACCTTCTTGATTGTAATAAAGGATACATAATTGTATTCTTTGTTTTAGATGGCCTACCCCAAATCCCACAACCCGTTTGCAGATGACGATGAGGAGGAAGTGTGTGGGTCTAGTGGAAGGGACTTCAATGAGGACCCTGATAGCGGCATGAGTGATGCTGAGAGAAAGCAGAAGTACCTCCAGCAGGAAGTGATGCGTACAGCCAAGTCTGCTGTCGACAGCAGCTACCGTTCCCTTGGAATGATCTATGAATCTGAGAAGATGGGTGTGGATACTGCAGAGGTAAGCAATGTCAAAGAATACCAGAACAGTCGCCTCGGGGGTTAATCCGGCGGAACGGTACCGCGATCTCTACCTGGTATTCCTAAACCTAACCTCAGTAAAACTATGCCTAACCCTAAACAGAAAAAAATCGGTTACCTTGTCAAATTGTCCACTTCATAACTGAATCAAGACATGTTTATTTGTATATCCCTTAAAGGTACATTCAGTGATTTCACTTAATTCAACTATCACTTATTTTTTCTTATTTTTTGGATAATCCTCCCTACTATAAAGTGTGCTGACCATATACTTTCGGTTTGGGCTTTGGGTGGCAAAGCTTTCATCCAATCAGGATGAGAGGTGCCTTCCTCCAATCATGATCGAGTGTGGCTGGCATTGGTGCGCGTGCTGTTGGTCTGTTGTACTTCCCCCACTGTAGAGCGTGTGCATGTGCACATCTTGTTACCGGGTGGACCGGGTTTTTTTCCAAATCACCCAAATCACTGAATGCTCTCCCAAATGAATACTCCCAAATGAATACTCTCCCAAATGTTTTAACCTGCACACACACTAAACTAAAGCATCACTTCAAGTTATTTTAGGCTCTTGTCACTTTTTACTTTATGTGAGGGGGAAGGACATACAACTCATTTCTCCATCTGGAATTGAACTGGAGTTTGTGCAATCATATTGTCAACACACTATCCGATCATCTCCCTCCCTCTCTGCCTGTGTGTGTAGGAGTTGATGCGTCAGGGGGAGGTTCTGAAGAGGACGGATAAGATGGTCGACAACATGGAACAGGACCTGAAGACCAGCCAGAAGCACATCAATGGTATCAAGAGTGTGTGGGGAGGCCTTGTCAACTACTTCAAGGGCAAGCCAGAGACCACCAAGCCCGAACCTGAGCAGCCAACCAACACCTACCAGGCCAGCGACAAGTAATAAGACTTTACTTTCCTCTCGCATCCTTTTTTTATTTTTAAATTAGTATTTAATTTATGCTCACTTCTGGAATATTTTGTGTTCCATGGAAAGAAGAAAGGGGGGAAAGAGATCAATCAAAGAAAACTCCCCTCAATAGTAGTCATGGCATCATCCTCCACTCCAAGCTGTTATCTGACAGGCGCATACTGTAGGATTACTAGTGCAGATGATGCAAACGCCATGTTGAAGGCTGTTCTTGTGTGACCTTGTTAAAAGTATTATTAAAATTTAAGTTAGAGTCTAAGATCACACCCAGGTCTGTGACCTCTGCTCTGACCTATCTAGCCAGAGATCCAAGCACTGAGTATAATTTTTCTGTCAGATTTGGGGCCAGTAAGGAGAATCTCAGCTTTTCTTTCATTGAGCTAGGTGTTATGCGTATCCACCCATGACCCCAGTCTTCATGAGCTAGCTGGTATTCGTTGTTGAATCATTTATGTTTCTGGGCACTTTTCATCTCCTGTGAACTCTAGGGGGATAAATATATCACTTTCATCATCAAAGGCTCTAAAGGTGGATAGCAGCCAGCACCACTAGGTCATCGGCCCCTCATCTGTAGCAGTTATATTCCAGTGCTATGTAGGGATGGAGCTCGTTAATTATTGATAACGAGCACCTTATCGATCAGGCTTATCGAGCCGGGTTCTTATCGAGCCCACTATCGGGCATTTTCTATTATTTTGTGGAAAGATGGGAAACAACAAATTCTGAACAGAGCCAGTATCTTTTACTAGGGCCTTCAAATACAGTACTTTTCTAACAGACGGAAGGCAATTGACCTTTTTACTTTTGGAAAATAAATTAACATTTAAGAAACTGTTAACTTGTTAATGTGTGTACCGCGTAATTTTGTTTACTCAGGCAGGGCTGGTTGGCGGGTATCAATACACTTATAGACCAACGTGTTTGTGCCAGCATGCATGGGTGATTAGATTTATTTCTTGATCGCCTCTTGTCTTGATTGTTTAAACATGACGTCATGGGCCACTATGCTCGATAACAGGCTTGATAAGCCCAAAGCGTATTGATACCGGGTACACATTCAATAAGCTTGTTATCTTTTTTTCGGGTATCTGGTTTCGAGCTCCATCCCTAGTGCTATGTCCCCTTGGGCTAAGGGTTAGTAGCTTGATTGGGAAGCTTTGAATTTTATGTTTTCATCTTTGTGATTTACTCCTTTCAATAGTGTCTGTCAGTCTCTCACAGAATTACTTAATGGTAATGAGATACTGGTATTCCATTGTAATGTTTCTGAAACAAAGTCTAAGTTTTTTCAATATTAGCCACTAGCATTAGATGCATAGATAAATTTGTGTCCAAAAATGTAGATCTCCTATAGTGCAAGGAACCATACCATTACGTACTGACTACAGCTGCTACAATTTTCTTCTCTAAAACATTTACTTTTTCCTCTGAAGGTCTTGTCATTGACTGGTTTGCATTATTTAAATAAACAATGCTTATCTGACGGCATCACGTTTCTTTCAGATTACAGAATGCCTTGTCCAACAGTAAAGGACATGAAGATAAGTACCAAGCCAGCCATCCCAACCTGAGGAAGTTAGATACAGGAGGTAAGGGTTTGCACCAGACTTACACAATAACTACCGGTATATGAATGTGATTGGACAGGGCACATGCCATGGTATACGAGCACTTTGTTCTGTTTTGTGTGTTTTAGGATTTGGGGCTGCTGCCGGTATAGATGACACTGACAGCTTATCCAGAAAGAATGGCTACCCTCAGAATTCATATCTTAAGACTGCTCACCAAACGCTGGACAACAACCTAGGTAAGAATACCTGTCCTATTTTTTTCTTTCTTTTTTTTAATCCTTATCACATGTATGACTTAATCTAACCTATACTGTGTACTAACAAAGGGTACAGTTCATATGACAGAAGTTGTATGCTAGATTTGAACTAATTATGTTGGAATCAACACACAAGAACCCATACAGTGATCAGATATGCTGATCTGGTTAGACAGGATTCTGTACGTGTGTAGTACAAAATGTGACTGTGTGTGGAGAATCTCAACAGACCCTTTTAGCTGTACACAATAAAATCCTCAGTGTACATGTATCCCCCCTCAAAAGTTAACAATGAACAGCCAATGATAACAAGCCAATTACCTGTTGAAGTGAATTCAAACATTGTTTATGTGTGGTCATCTAGATGATATGTCCCTGGGCCTGAGCAGACTAAAGGGCCTGGGCCTGGGCCTCCAGACTGAGATAGAAAGCCAGGATGACGATCTAGATTCTCTGATGAACAAAGTGGACAAGATGGATCTCAAGATCCACAACACCAACCAACAGATCAAAAAACTCTAAAGTAAAAACAAAGCAATGACTTGGCATACAAAACATGTAGACTCACTCAACAGAGACAAAGACATGAGAACAGTTCAACCTCCTTTCGTCCGGGTTTCCAAGCTCTTCTCTGTGAAATCAACTTTTCTATTTCGTATTAAAACATGTAATTCTGAGTTGCTGACAGATAAACAGGTAAACACACATTTATATTTATTTTTTATTTACTGTCTAGTTATTTTCTTCAACAACAACAAACCTGTGAACTTTTCCCCTGGTTTTATGAATGTTCATGTTTGTCCATAACACAACATAATAGCGCCTGTAAAAACGCCTCCTGTTAAAGAAATTTGAATGAATAATGTATTGAACTATGCTACACAGAATACGCACTCAGCGTGGATATGCGCACATCCAACCTTTTATTATGATTGTCATTTGTCTGCTGGGAAGGGAAGGATCTATTCTGTACTCTACAAGAGGGTTACATTTACCATTACATCCACAATTTGTGTGGATGAGAATATTGACTTGATAACCAAATTGGACCAAACACAGATTCACACAGACTTTCCCTTAATTGCTTGCTCGTGTTTCAAACATGAAAAGGATGGAAAATGAGAATATGCTGAATGAATGGTTATAGAAGATGATCTGCTTTAAACTAGAATGTTGTAACGTTTGTACATGTCACCACCTCAACACGTGTACAAAACAGACACTCTTCATTTGAGCTCTTAAACATGAGAAACATGCACACTAGCCTTTGGGAATCAAATCTATTGTCCCTGTTGCCTTACTTACCTGTACAGTATAATATGGACTCTGGTTTGATTCTGTGCCATAACTGCTATACCAGTGTCTCTGCACACTGAGATTCTTTCAAGCCTGCTTTTTGTGTAAGAAGTATCCATTTTCCTGTACTCTTTCATTGCTTATTGTCTGTACTGATTGATTAGCTTTCATTGCAGTGCAGCTTGTGTGAGGAGTTGTGTATGCATCTTTATCATGTGAATATAACAAGCTCCAAAAAGGCAGGAATGTTGGCTAAGTCATACTTGATCACATATACTTTAAATTGTAAGATTACATTCATGAAGCACATGACATTTCAAATCAAATTTAAAATGGGAAATAAATGAAAAACATGATTTTAGTACTTTTCTTCTGTCTTTGCATTCATTTGACACCTGATCATAGCCAGCCAAAAACAGTGTTGACGCCTGATCATAGCCAGCCCATAACGGTGAACAAGCATTACAGTGAATGTACCACCAGGTGGAGCCACAGTTCCAGTAGACCAGGGTAATCATAGTCAAATGTGTGTAGTGTTTCTACTGTATGTGACCTTTGAGTGGTGCAACCACTCCAAGGAACAGCAATGTCCGTGTTAATCTATGTGACTATGAGTAGCAGTAGGGGCAAAAGTGGTGCTGTTGTGCCAGAAACAGAGCGAGAGAGATAGTGCTGCACTGTTGCCTGCTAATGAGAGAGAGAGAGAGAGAGAGAGAGAGGGAGGGGAGAGGGGAGGTGCACCACTCAGTTCACACGGGTGTCGTGATTCTTTTTTGGCTTTTACACACACCAATGTGTATTCTGTTCAAACGTTATATAATTGCTATAAATATTGGGAATAAGCAAAGTTATCACACCACTTGCCTCAGCTGTATTTTCTCAAATTGTCTTTGGATATATGACAACTAACTATGTATCTTTCCTTGTATTAAAATACTTGGTGGGTGGTGACCAAAGCAGACCAGCCTGAGACCCCATTTACACAGAGACGTTTCAAAAGATATCACGGAGTCGGTGTCAAAAAGTTGACCGTATACACTTCATCGAATCAATTAACCTATCTGTCTACACTACAACAACCAAAACTGCACACGGCCCTGAATGCGCCTGTAGTATATATGGCCAGAGTGTAGGTGGTGCTGTAGCACTAGCTGGCACAAAGCCCCCAAAAGAGAGAAGTAGACATGATGCCAGTGTTGCCATGTCTGTTTATTATAAGCATCTTTGGGCTTCTTTTTTGGCTTGTTAAGTGTATAGTTGATAATTTGGTCTTGTTTCCTATGATTTTATTTTATTTCATTTAGCACATTATAAAAACGAAATAACGAAAAAATTCAGAAAAGGGAAAGTGCCTGGATGAGGCAAGTAGCCCAATGGGCTACCTATAGAGGCTACAAGATAGACTACAATAAAACATTTAGGACATGATTGTATAGATTTTCCTAAATAGGCTACATGATTGGACTATATAAAAATACAACAAAAGTATTCTAATTAAAAAATAGAACACTTTGTTATCTACAGTAAGAGAAAAGAGAAAAAATATATTTATTGTCATCTGGTCAATCAGAAGTTCGTTTTTTGTTCTGTTTAAAAAATATTCCACATTTGTCACTTTGTTTTCCATGATATATATTTTTAACGCAAACTTGTAGAACTGCTATTCTCAAATAAGCTGGTTGCTTTTGGGGTTGTTTTCATAGACTTGGTTGCTTATTTCTCTCACACAGTCTGGCAACACTGCAACCGCTCCGATGTAAACAAAAACAGACAGGAGAATGCTATTCCCATGTCCACTTGTTGCCAACGGTGGTGGTGTGTAGGAGCAGTACATTTTGCTGTAAAAGCCCTAACTATTAACTATTTTCTGCAGGACAAATGCAACGCTGGGTGCTGCCATCTTTGTTTATTATTGTTCGGGGGTGGCGCATGCGTCTTAAAACACATGTGGGCTCTTGCGTCATCGGTTCAGGAAATATGCGGATTCGGACGTCCACACAGTGGCGCAAAAGTTGCGGTTTCATATTTACCCACTCTGGGACCCGGTTTCAAAAATGAACGGATTCATTCAACGTTTTGGTCGGCAGTGTGTAGATGAAAGGGCAAAACGTTAAAAAAGTTATGCTGTTTGACTGCGGATCGTCTCTGTGTAAACACCCTCTGATTCTCAGCCCAGAATATTTTAATATTGATGATTTAGGGGTTGGAGCTATGCAAAAATAACACCAAATTGTTGATTAGGAGAAAGCAGTCAATCCAGATGACAGTGAGATTTTGAGTGTTTCACAAATGTTTCTGTTCAAATAATGATAACCCCACAGCGTGAAGTCTGCAGTAACACAGGCAGCAGGCCTGTGTTACTGCTGCCTCTGTTGTGTTCCAGCTGCGTTGCTGTCTATTCATTATCATTCCTCTGCGTTAGGACAGCTGCTGCTGCACACGCAACAAGCACTAATTAGGATGACCTGCTAATTACAGTACACATACACACCTTCCACACACACTTGCGCACGGCATAACATACATACTGTATATTGTACATGTCCTCGCATGAACACATGCATATACTGTAGTGTAGATGTAATCGCTCACACCCACCCACATGTGTATCACACACACTCAACTAGAAAAAGTGCTTCTCGGAGCACAGGTCTCCGCCAGGTCAGGTTATTGTGGCCTCCTGGTGGCACTATAATAGGCCAATGTGAAATGGGTGGCATTTCTTCTTATGCCTTTGATGGACGTTCAAATTCATGATTTGAGGCATTTTGTTCCAAAAATGTGTTTTGCAAAAAAAAGCTATAACGGGCCAATGTGAAAAGGGTGGGATTTATTCCTCAGCCTAGTAGGGAAGTGTGTGAAAAATGTCACGTAAATTGCACGCTGTGTTCATGATTTGAGGCTTTTCGTTCAAAACGGGCCAATCCTGCAAACTTTGGAAGCCAATGTTAGCCAATTAGGATGGAATAGGAAATATCAGACGGATCCGTCTTGATCACATGACTATAGAGATACTGTGTACCGATTTGCGGGATGTTTGGACAGTTCAAAGGTTTTTCCTTGGCCTCTAGGGAGTGTGCATGCAAAGTTTCACGTGGATAAGTGCAGTTGTAAAAATTTGAAAATCTGTACACAGATGGACAAAACATACTCTCCCCCATGCCTTCGGCCTGGTAGAGACAATGAAAAATATACCATATTTGAGTGACATAAGAAACTCAACATAAGAAAATATATTGATATTGTCATGAGTGTTGTCTTTTCCTGTAAGGTTGCATTACTGTAAAGTGATGTAATTGCCTGAACTTACCTGACTGTTCTAACTGTTCTATTATTTGCCTTTACCCATTTCATTAGGCTATTACATAGGAATTACACATTTCTAGGGATGTCCCGATCACGTTTTTTGCTCCCGATCCGATTCCGATCATTTAATTTTGAGCATCTGTCGATACTGATTTTTCCCGATCCGATATTTAATTTTTAGTACACGTTTATGCCATTTCACAATAGTACAATATCCCATATCCAGTCTAATATCATGATATGGATATAATATTGATAATAGGGATGTCCCGATCACGTTTTTTGGCTCCCGATCAGATTCCGATCATTTGAAAATGACGTGATCGGCCCCAATTTCCGATCATCCGATCCGATCGGGACAACCCTACGCATTACTGATTCTAAAGCACCAATAGTCATCCCCACAATATCGTCACAATATTGATACCAAGGTATTTGGTCAAAAATATTGTGAGTTTGTCCATATCCTGATTCTCCTAGACCTATCAGCAGCATTTGACACAGTGAACCACCAGCTGCTCCTAGACACCCTAGCGGATCTAGGCATCGGCGGGACGGCACTAAAGTGGTTCTCCTCTTACCTCACCGACCGGACCTACCAGGTCTCCTGGAAAGGTCTGTTATCATCCCCCCGAACCCTCCAAACTGGGGTCCCACAGGGATCTGTACTTGGTCCCCTCCTTTTCTCACTGTACACTAAATCCCTTGGCACTATCATCTCTGCCCACAATATATCCTATCACTGTTATGCCGATGACACACAACTGTTTCTATCCTTCCCCCCCTCTGCCACCCAGGTGGAAGAGCGCATCACTGCTTGCCTGGCTGACATCTCACAGTGGATGTCCTCCAACCACCTCAAGCTGAACCCAGACAAGACTGAGCTTCTCTTCTTCCCAGCTAAGTCCTGCCCGATGCGGGAGCTAACTATTTCCGTAGACAACGCCCTGGTAACGTCTGTCCCAACAGCCAGGAACCTTGGTGTTGTCCTGGACAGTCAGCTCTCGTTCAAAACTCACATCACAGCTGTCACTCGATCCTGTAGGTTCACACTCTATAACATACGACGAATTAGACCGTTCCTCACCCAGGAATCATCCCAGCTCCTAATCCAGACAACAGTCCTGTCAAAACTTGACTATTGTAACTCTCTCCTTACTGGCCTACCGGCATGTGCACTGAAGCCTCTCCAACTGATCCAAAATGCCGCAGCTCGCTTGGTCTTCAACCAGCCAAAATTCTCACATGTCTCCCCCCTGCTCCGCTCCCTGCACTGGCTCCCGGTCGCTGCCCGCACAGAATACAAAACTCTGATGTTGGCATTTAAAGCAACCAAAGGTATGGCTCCCCCATATCTTGCCAGCATGATTGAACCCTACAAACCCTCCCGCGCACTCAGATCAGCCAACGCAGGGAAGCTGGAAGTACCCTCACTAAAAACGCCGGGACAACGCTCCACACGTCCCAAACTCTTCTCCCTTCTGGCCCCAAAACTGTGGAATGCACTTCCCGTTGCAATCAGAACTGCAGCATCACTCCCGATCTTCCGCCGTAGTCTGAAAACCCACCTTTTCAGACTCCATCATGGCCCATAGCACTTACCCTACCCCCTTAGACAGCACTTCTTAGACTTATATAGCATTTGAAACAGACTTATAGCATGTCATGTAGACAGCACAATAAGTGCATTGTATGTAGTCATAGCACTTCATAGTATATATGTACAGCATAGTATAGCACATATGTGTAGTTTATATGTATAGTGTCATTATATAGATATGTTCTAGTTATAGTTTATATGTATAGTGTCATTATATAGATATGTTCTAGTCACGGTCTTAGCTTACGCATGTTTCGCGATAAATGCATTTTGTTACATATGTGATGTATTCCCATGCTTTTTGTTCTTGCCTATTGTAAGTCGCTCTGGATTAAGAGCGTCTGCTAAATGCCTAAATTGTAAATTGTAAATTATATCGCTCAACTCTAGGGTAGTGTAGCCTGCCTACTCAAGTCCGCCTCCGCCATCAATGGACGGAAGTCACCCGTGGGCCGTGGGTTCACTCTCTTCACGCCGTCCGTGGGGCCGTGTGGTCTTTGAACAGCTGTCTTGTCGAAAGCAAACAGTGACCGCTCTGCGACAAAGGCTGCCAGTGATGGAATGCCCTTCTTTTCAGCAGACGTAATCCCAGAACACACTGCTGTCGGACCCCATCAGGCACTGGGCCAGAGACAGGCCTTCCTGCCCTTTAGAAAGCAGGTTACGTAGCGGCAGGGCCGCCAGGGGGTAAAGCCTATACTTCAGAGTGGCTGACGGCATTCTATTGCCACTGTTGTAGGAAGAGAAATATAAAGAGTTGTGCTGACGGCGGGGAGTTTAGTACAGAGCAGAGAAGAGGAAGGGAGGAGTGTGTTTGTTGCTATAAACTGGGAAGGGATTGTAGAGAGTGAGGGAGTAGTTGGAAGTCTACTAAAATCAAGTGGTCACATCACTAGGGATTGCACTAACATATAAAGGTTAAAGGAGTTCACCCCAAAAAATATATATTTTCTATCAATTGCACACCCCATGAAGCCTATTTTTTTGACGAGTCATCGGTCAGTAAGAGACTCAAGAGACCGATGACCCGGATTATATTGCATTATTGTTACTATTATTCTGTCAAAGATGGTCTAGTCTAGCAATATTATTGGCTATGTTATAAAGCATTTGTGTGGACAAGGTTTGCTAGTAAGTAGCCTGAGCTAATGTGTTAAGTTTCTGGTCTAGAGGGGCGGGTCGTGGCAGAGATTTGCGCACGCCCTGATTGGATCTCACTGATCTGTCAGTCACCCCCGGCCCCACCTCTCCCCCCTGGTGCAGCGCAACATCACATCATTTGGAGCGACGCCCACCCGGAAGGGTTGACTCCCACTTTTAGACCAGAGTGGCCAATGCGTTCCTCCAGGCTTTCATTTTTTGCGCCGACGAAAATTAAAGCCTGGAACCGAGGCTAGCTAGTAAGTACCTACCGACAGCGTCTTAACATGTAACCTCTGAGGGACAGTCAAGCTAAGAATGTAACAAAAATGTGTTGATGGATCCATGTTTGCATCATATCACACTCGACCTCGACTTACGACCCTACTCTCCTTTTAACTGTAGCCTAATGGCAGCATGTGAACCCTGGTTTAACAGTGAGGATATATACTTATAGGACTGCTGTGTTCACACCAGTAATTGCTAGGAGGGAGAAGTCAGCAATGTTAATGGTCGTCTTCGATTATATTCAGTCACGGTATGTTAAGCCCAATTTATACTTAGTCGGACAATGGTGTCTCACGCCGACAATAGCCAAACTACAATCATTTTATATTGTTAATATAAGTACCTCATAATGGTACAATACTTGAGTAAATGTACTTATCTTTACACCATCGCATACAAGCAAATAAAAATACATGACAAGATGAGAAATTATGGTATATTTGTATGTTTATTTTCACTAATGGAAAGTGTACAAGAGTATGTTGTGTTGCTGCACTAAAATGATCATTTGCTTCAAAATAAATAAACACAAAGAGACAATCGAACACACGAGAGGATACCAGACGTGTTCCTGAACTCGGCAACACTAATTACTGTACTGGGTTCATCTGTAGTGCATTCTAAAGACTCTCAAAATTGACAACACAGGAGAGAGGAGAGGAGGAAAAGGAGACACAGCTGTGTGCCCATGAGGCTTTGGGGGAGCATTGGGAGGAGATGGTGCTAATAAGCAATGGGAGTGAATAATTATCTGGCCTGACAACAGGGCTACAGAAGTGTGAGTCATGTTGGATGATGCCTTACTAGGCTTACTGATAAAACTCACCTGTTTATCTAATACGATTTTAAATGATAAACAAAATTAAAAGATGTTAGCTTTCAGTCATGGACACACAGTAGAAAGAGAAGCACTGAAATGAGTGTCCGTACAAAATACCTAGGCAACCATTGACATCATTGAGTAGATCACTGCTCAGGAACAGGATGGTTACTCAACACCCATTCTTGGGGAGTAAACTACAAGAGACAATTGATTATAGGACAGCGACGTCTAGCTACAATAGGTGAGTTTTCAGCACCTCTGATGCCTTGTGAACGAAAGGCTTTTGGACTGGGTGCAGCCAGAAAAAGTATATATATTTCTTTACTGGTGGATAAACAAAACTAAAGCTATCACATATACAGTACATCACACTGACACAAATAGAAAATAGAAATTGTATATATTTATGCATAATCAAAATGCAGTTGCATTCATGGAGGTAGACACTATAAACATGTAGGCTATTCCTTATGCACTTTGATGTAATCTCTGTTGTTGGACTGTTAGTGAAAAATGCAACATTACATGTTAGACATGTTATAACTCTTCTCCTTTACTTTCATTGGTGTTGAATTAATTAGAAATCCAGTTGACAACAACACCCCACCTTTTACTACTCAAAGCCCCAAGATCTTATTAGAGGAGCCATCCTACACTGTTTCTACACCACACGTGCTTCTGAAAACATCAGCTTGGTGCACAACAGTGTTGATTTCGTCAACTAAAACTATGACAAAATGTTCGTCGACTACCTTTTTTCCACGGACGAATACTGATAAAAACTAAACAAAAACTAAGCTACTGTATGATGACTAAAGACTAAATATACTGACCATTTCGTCGACTAAAATGTTAGGGAGGGACTAGTGAAGAAGAGATCCAGTAGAACTAAGACATTACACTAAGTCTAAGACATTAGTCATGTTTGTGTTTGGTTACGCTCTGAAAATGGCTCACAACGCACTGAACGCAGCACTACGTTGTAGATCGGCTATTTTCAACATGCAACCAAGTGTAAAATTGTCCATTACGAGTCAACGCCATCAAGGCCCGCCCAAATACATTTTTGTCGACAAAATCAATTCTAGATTCAGTCAACTAAAGACTGACTAAAACCTTTCAGATGACTAAAATAGGATAATAGGACTAAAACTAAATTAAATTGTATTCCAAAGAAACTAAACTAAATCAAAATTTGCTGTCAAAATCAACACTGATCAGAAGCACAAAGAGCTCGGTGCAAAGTCTACAGGCGACCATGGCAACTACTGGGACATCACTGAGAGCAACATAACCCACAATCCCAATAATACAATCTTCATTAAAAAAATAATAATACAAAAATCTTACATTCACATCCATAGATGTAGTATTTCAATTACTCTATGTACTAAAACAATAAATAATAAATCATTTTAGACTACTACTGTTTTCAAATAGTAGTATTTATTGTTGTATTATTGCATTTGTCATTTAGTTGTTCACGGATTCTTTTTCTGTAAATGCATCTGTAATTTTTGTTATTGTGTACAGGTTTTAGAAAGCATCAGTTATGATTTATAGGTCATATTAAAAATATAATCGTTAATGTTTACAATAATACAGTACAATAATATAGTAGGCTTATAATATAATAAAATATACCCATGGCCAATGTCTTGAGATAATCACAAGACAGTACATTTTCAAGGCATCTTAACGATGTCTAAAAGATTCAGTGGTAAAAAATAAAATTAAAAAAAATGCATAGCTGTCACTGTGCTTTGGAGGAGAATAAAGTACATAGTGTGGTGTAAAAATATAGGTTTACAATATTTCTGAGTGCATAGTATGAGTGTATACGGTACCAAGTATGAGGTGGATTTGGTAAAAAAAATGGCAGGACACCACAGATCTCCTCTAGTCACGCTGCACTCGGGGAGTCTGTATTTAGATGGCAGGGTTCTCCTTGGCTGAGTCGGAGCTGCTGTAACCATGTCCCTGCATCATGGGTGATAGGGTTTGTGATGTGGCGGGCGACTCACACGAACAGCACCGAATACGGTGGGCACCGGCAGCCGTCTGAGGATGACACTCGCTCCCACGAGCCGTGACATCCAGGCGCAGAGGCTGCAGTCCAGAATGTTCTAGGAATTCAACATGAACATTGATTTAGAAAAGAACAACAGACGATCCGGGTAAAAGAGGAATAGCCTATATTTAATTAAAGGCAACTGCCAACATGTTTCGACCATGAGAGGTCTTCATCAGGGCGAAAAAAGGCAATGAATGAACATTGATTTGCGATTCGGATTTTACTGTGTAGGTAATACTGTAACTCTGGTTTGTGGTTTCTTACTTGGTGTTCTCTAGTCCATCGCCACTACAGCGGTCTGTCTTGGACATGGCATCACTCTGGCACTCTACACAGACCAGTCTCTCTCGGACCAGCTGGGCACTCCACAGTTTGAGTTTGCATGCTGGCATAACCAGTTTTATTCGCAGGTACACACAATAACTGGAGAGAGAGAGAGAGAGAGAGAGAGAGAGAGAGAGAGAGAGAGAGAGAGAGAGAGAGAGAGAGACACAGACCGACAGACAGACAGACAGACAGTCAGACAGAGAGTGAGCGAGACAATCATCCAGAAGTTCATGGATATTTTTGTCATACATTCAGAAGTTAAAGGCTCATTTTCCTCTACTGAAGGACCCCGTGAATATTTGGAACTGAAATCCAGACACTCACTCTGCAGGGTGAACCCAAGCCAAAATACACAGCTGGGCTTTGAGATTACTCTAAGAAACCCAGATAGTAAACAGACTGCCAGTCACAACGCATCATACTGAACCAGTATCTCATTGTTTGAATCAAGTCTAGGCTGTTATCATTCTCTCATGGTGTATGCCACTACAAACATCAGCAAAAAAAGAAAAATAAAGAAAATAAATCCATCCAGGAAACCTTCAGAAGTACCTGAAGAGTTACAGGCTGTTTTAAAATACTCTAAAATGCCATTCTTCTGTCTTCTTCTGCCTTGAAGTTGAAGCAATCAGCAATCAGCAATCAACCTATGATGGACTGATGAAAGACACCTGGAGGTCTGACGTGACCCCTCAAATTAAGTTGGATCAGTAACTACAATCACACAAGAAAAAAGACTGTTAACCACTGGAAGACCCATGAGGTTGGTGTTGTGGCATTATTCATCATCATTTTTCAACCGCGGTCAAGATCACAGATTTCACAATGCCACACCAGATTTCCCAGTCCTTCATTGCCATCCCCAGTTCCTGCTTACTGATGCATGTGTCCCTAGCGATAACATCAGGGAACAACAGTTTTCTACCTCTGGTCTGCTTTGAGGCAGGATTCCAGAGAAGGGAAGATATATATGATCAGCTCTGTAGCAGTGGCCAGCAAACTGTGTTCTTCTGGATCTGACTAGTGAAGAAACACAGGGAAGGTTGCCGTATATTAGTCGATGGGTGGCTCTTCCAAGAGATATTTTGCGCTCTCATTAGAAGGCGGGTGTAAGTGCCATCCAGCCATTTTCTTGTAGATCATCGGCTATATTCAGTGAAAGGATTGCAGGAATTAATAAACTCTTGTTTTCCTTATTTTGCCTTTGTTTTCCTTTTTATGTACAATTCAGTTAATTGTCAATAAGGTGGGCATAATAAGCTTCAGTTTCAGCCCTTTCCTTTTCGGTCTATTGTAAAACATTAACCTTTTTTTAATATATTGTATGTACAAGTACAACTGATGTGATAAATGACCGAGACAAATAAACGAAGATGGATGGATGGATTGATGGATTATGAAGGTCATATTCTATCACTGGTAAACATAATGCTAACATCGAACCAAATTGAAAAAATCTCACTATACAATCACATGTAGTGGGAAAAAAGAAGGGGACCTACTATAGAGCCCTGGGTGACTCCGGTCAACATATATAAGGTTGACGTCAATAAGCAACTCAATCCTTTTCCATTTCAGTGTGTCCAAGCAGGTTCATGATCACCGTCCTACACAGTAATATCAGCCTTGCTCATACTGTGAACTACTTGTTTTCCAGTTCACTGTGTTCTCTATGGCAGATACTTTGAACTTGAGTCCTATTTGTTTTGTCTCTGATCCACTTGGTTGTGACTAAAAATGATCCGCATTGGGATTGTTTGCTAAATGAACCTTTGCTGCAAAACCGCGATCACACCCAGAATTTACAAGTACGTCAGAATTATACCAAGACAATGGGATGACACTTGCACCATCTCTTTCATAACGGACCCCTTATTTGTGAACCGCTTGCATTGCGGTTCACATTTTATATAATCTGGTTGCAATCAAGCCATACATTTTAATTTGAAGAAATATTGAGCAACAACAAGAAATTCAATGCTGCAAACAATAAGCAAAATAAAGCTTTAACCACAGACAGGAAATCTTGTTTTGGCTTAATTCTGTGTTAAGCTATATGTACATTAAAACTGCGATCTGGAACTTTAGTGAATACAAATGTATTTTGACCAACCTGTACAGTATGTTGTTAATACATACAATGAACTAGCACATCTGTGGTGGTTGGAGCTGGAGGTGGTCTACCTGGCTGCTCTTTTAGTTGATAACTGGTGCCTGAAGCTCAAAGCGTAATATCTCCCCTGGGCAAGCAGGTGTTCTATTTTAACTCAATGATAGAAATGTTATCTCTTACGCAGGAGACCTAAATCCCAGGAATTCTTACACAGTGTCTTGCAATAAGGCTGATGCTGATAATTTTGCACACCCTATACAGAGATCATAATTTCATCCCATTTTGGCAACATTTAGACCCTCATTTTCTGGGTCAATTTCCAAGACACTGTTGGCAACTAGTCAGCGTGCCAGATGTTCATGTGAAATCAGCCTAGCACTGTTAATCATAGATAAGGCCTCACATTTAGGAGTAATCCACTTCCAATCCTCGCTTGCTTTGTGCTTCAGTCAAAACACAGGTATCCGATGTCCACTTTAATTTGGGTAAAAGGCTCTGTTTAGCCAGGAAACAGGCCAAGATGCGTGTTCCCTGGGTTCTGATTGTCCTGACACTGAGCCCCATCCACAATCAGCTTTAATCAGAGGTGACGTGCAGGCAGAAAGGTTTTGCCCTTTACATGGATTAGTACTGCCAATCATCAATCATCAATCAGATCATCACACAAACATACAGTGACAAACATAACTGTCGTGAAAGTAATTTTTCAAGCATAGTTTGTGCCTAATGGTAACCTTTGCTTAGTCTCAAATTTCTGATCTTTTGCTACCAAGGGTGAAAACAAATTCTGAGACAAACTCAAAACATAGAAATGATACCGATTTGTAAAGCAACACAGGAACCCCAGCTAGTGTTTTTGGTCGTCCAACAGTTTCTTAACCACTCTATGGAAGCAGCGGCTGCATGGCGGTGCGCTGAACGCAAAAAGTGTCGTTCTTGATTGTTACGTGCACGCGAATCACATGCGTGCTGCGTGCATGGGGCCTTTTGATTTGGTGAAGCGCCAGGGCCCTTGGAGGGGGCAGGCCTAGGTTGCTAGATGTGAGGGCCGCAACATTTTTTGAGGCATGGCTTTCTGAAATTACGTCATATATCATAGGCCAGCCAAGTATATGGACTTTAATGTTTATCTAGCGCAGTAAGACCTAGACGCAAGACGTTATCTCGCTTAAAGAAATAGCCTACATCTTGTAATATATATACTATATATATATATAATTGAACCCAGGTCTTCTGCGCAGGAATATCTGCCACTAAGCTAAAATGTGAGGTCGACTCGGGGGGAGATACCAGTATTGTGCTTTGAGCTTCAGGCAATACCACTGAACCAGTACTGTTCCTACCCGATCACGGCCAAAATGTCTCAGTAGAAGAGCAGGAAGACCACCTCTATCCACTGCAGATGTTAAGTTATGTTGTATTCTGTGTGCCAAGCTCATGGCTCATGACTGCAAGTTGACTGCTGATGGTAGCCCAATCTCAGTTGTCCGGTCTTGACCTTGACCACGTCTGAGCAAAAGGTAAAAACTGTAGCCTACTAGTAGATACTATTGGAAGTTATGAGCCACAAGCCATGGCTCATGGCCCATGGCTCACAGTTAAACCTTCAGGTTTTCAGTAGATACCATTTTAGTAGAGTCTGTGTAGTAGTTAATCTTACACCCACCAACTGTACATCCCTTACATGTGCACATGACTATATGCTATAGAGACAAAGTAGGGAGTAGGCTGTATGGGTCAGTAATCTCACACTGGTGTTTGTATTAGTTGCCTGCTAATGGAAGCCCCTACCTGGGCCTCTCCTCCTTCATCAGCATGTGTGGTCGTCTCCAAGGGTCCTTGAAGTTCCTCTTGAATGAATCAGGCAGGATCTTTGCCACCTCTGCAAGGAGTGGGATTGTGGGAAAAAGCAATACTTTAAAACCCTATCATGTCACGTTATAAGTGAAAAAAAAAGAAAAAAGTGAGCTGGTGTGCACATCCAACCCAACTGGGCTCAGGAGCAGAAAACTACAAAAGAAATAAATACTTTTGGACATATGGGCCTTCATCTATTCTGGCTTTGAATATTTCCTCCTTTTATAAGAGGGAGACGACACATGGGTATAAACACAGACACACATTTCAAGTCTCACTCGCAATATCTTCTCCATATCTTCATATGATTCATTGACCCAGGGTTATTGGAACTTAGAAAATAAGTACTATTATTGCGTAAAGCATTGACTGTGTAAACCTGGGCCTTTCTTGGAAGTCTTGCTTTGCTTGTTTCACTAATCACTACTAGGAAAGTGATTCAACAGGAGAATGTGTCAGGTGGATTTGAAGCAGTGCAGCTGTAGATAAGGCTCTGGACCAGTTCATGTGTAAACATGATGCTAACTGTCAACAACAGCTACCTCAGAGAATATTGAAATGCCAAATGGATGTACTATAATTGTCCCCACAGAGTTTTGACCAGGTGTAGATGTGGTGTGGTGTGCAGTGTGGTCTGTGCAGAACTACCAGCCTGACTTAAGCCTGATTCAAAGTCTGATTCATACTTCGTCGTACAATGATACGCTTTGTCACATTGCAATGTGCTATGAGCTTGTAAATTGGCTATTTTCAGAATCACCAAATTAGGTATAAATTTGTCTTGAGAAGTTTGTTACCCCTTTAAGCCTTGAGCTGATGGGTGCCATTACCCATGTGTTTATGTTGGGTAAGTATCCGATATACCCTAAATACATTCTTCAGAGGCCGCAGGCAGCCATTGTCTTACAGTTTCGTAGACTACATGATTGCTACCTTTGCTGCCTTATAGAGGTGACACTAGGGAAATAGAAAAGTGTATACGACAGTAAAAGTGCAACATCTAATGACTGTCTATTGCTCCTTAAGCATTACCTTTGGAACTGCTGCAAACGACGTCGTTTCCGAAGCATCCTCTTCGCTGTTTGAGGTCAGGGCAGGGCGTGCCTCCGTTTCTCGGAGGAATGGATACTTGGCGACTCCGCTCCGTGCTGCCAATTCCACACAGAGACGTGCACGCTGACCAGGGACCCCATGGTCCCACCACGCAGTCAATGGCTGCTGGGGAAGCAGGGAGAAACTGAGATCAGCTGAGGGTTGGGTGAATTAAGAACAGCATTTGCTCTTACTTCATACTTGTCCATTTATTGTCTCCACCAGGCTGAAGGCATGGGGAGAGAGTATGTTTTGCACTCCGTCCGTGTGTGTGTGTGAGTGAGTCTGTGTGTGTTCGTCTGTCCGTCCGTCCGTCTGTCTGTGTACAGCTAATCTCCGGCACCGCTAATCTGGTCGATGCCACATTTTGCACACACACTCCCTGGATGCCAACGATGAACCTCTGGCCCAATATTTCCAGAACGGCCTGTTATAGCGCCACCAGGAGGCCGACTTTTGAAAATCATTTTTTTTACTCCTCCAGATTCTGTCCAAAACTCCCGCAAATAGTTACACACTATCTCTATAGTCATGTGTTCAAGAGCGCCACCAGGAGGCCACAACCTGAACTGCCCTGGTGGAGACCTGTGGCCGAGGGGCACTTTATCTAGTTGAAATTGGGTTGCCCTTGGCCTTAACCCATTTAGATCTGGTGTAACCTATACGCTGTAATACATTTCATGCCTCTGTGTCTCATATAGCAACATCATGTTTTTATTTGTATTGTTTTAAATAAGAATTTGAAGGTTTTCAGAATAGTATGTACAGTATGTAGTATGTAGACATAGCACTCTATAGTGTATACTCATAGTTTCATTGTAGATATTCTACTGTTAGATGGATGTTAGGTTCTTAACTTGCTGATGATTCTTGATGACTATGTCTATGTATTTGATGTATTACAAATGTGTTGCTTATTGTAAGTCGCTCTGTAAATTTCTAAATTAGTACTGAATATAATATTCACCAATCACCTACAGGTATGTCTGGAAGGGTGGCAAGTAAGTGCATCGTCAACAAAGCCAGACTCAGGAAGTCTATGTCTAGCTATGTCTACCCTACATTCTGTGTTCACCTCTGGTTTCTGTTAAGAAATACAAACTCCACTTGTGCACTAATGCGCGTGCGTGCATGTGTGTATGCGTATGCGTGTGTGTGTGGCGCGCACACACACACACACACACACACACACACACACACACACACACACACACACACACACACACACACACACACACACACACACACACACACACACACACACACACACACACACACACACACAGTAGCTGCAACAACAATCAAGTCACCCATTCATTCAGAGTCATTTTAACCAATTAAAGTGAAGGAGGCGGAAGCTCTATTAGTTAGATGTCTGCTATGATCAAAGCCAAACGTCTCCCAGAGTAATGAGGCCTGGACGAACAGATTTAACAGCTGAGAACAAACATTCAACAGTCTACTTCTCAAAAAGGGAATGACACACGAGTACACAGGCCCAAATGTCAATTTAAGAAGATGACATGCTAGTTTGGTGACACAATTGCAAAATGTGTTGGCATGCACTTTATGCGCATGTATTGTGCGCGCGTGACAAAAAAGATTTAATCACACAAAACACACACAAAATTAATTTTCATTCCAGCATTCTAAGCCTATGCTTAATTTGTCTGTATAATAAGCACATATAAGTCTTCAAGATAGTGGAAGCAGGTGCACACAGCTTGAACTCCGTTCATTGTCCTTTGTGGAATTATGGCATGTGAGGGGATAAATATACCATAACTGAATCTAATCCCCATCATTATATAATTTTCCTCACTCCGTCACCATAACACACTCACACACACGCACACACTTTGGACAATACCATACTGAGAAATTAAGCATGTGTGTATGAGAGTGAAAGCAAGTGAGTGAGTGAGTGAGTGAGTGAGTGAGTGAGTGAGTGAGTGAGTGAGTGCGTGCGTGCGTGCGTGCGTGCGTGCGTGCGTGCGTGCGTGCGTGCGTGCGTGCGTGCGTGCATGAGCGAGTGTGTGTGTGTTGTGTGAAAGAGAGAGGGAGAGAGGAAAATAATGAGAGAGCGAGAGCTTTCAAGGTGCCGCCTGCTCGGTTCATTCCCATGGTCCTGTTGGGGTGGTGGGGGGGGGGGGGGGGGGGGGGGGGCGTCTCAGTGACACAGGCAATCCACAAAGCCATTGTGGAATCTCTGCATTCCTGCACATTAGTGCTGCCTACCTGACGCTCGCCTTTCCCAGATAACCACACACACAAACACACACGCGCACGCACGCACGCACGCACGCACGCACGCACGCACGCACGCACACACACACAGCACTCATAGCACTGACCATTTATTTTCCCAAATACAACCCCCAACCGCTTTGAGCATGTTCCACCCTCAGTTGTCACTTACACAGAAAAACATTAGACATGTTGTAGTGACATAATAAATAATAGATTCTTCTTATATACGTTCCGCAGTCTCTATGACTATCCTTCCTTCTGAATATATAATATATATAATATAAAGAGAACATGTGAGGCAGGCAGAGCAGTTGTCAGACTCTGAGGTCTTTTGCTGCTGAGGGAAGGCCAACAGGCAGGGTGTGTCCCGCCAGGGTCCACTGGTTCCCGCACCCAAGAGGAAATGTGGGGTATTACCCCTCAGTGGTGACTGACTCTCCTCACACACTACCCCCCCCCCCCCCCACACACACACACACACACACACACACACACAGCTCAGAATGTGTCTGGAGGTCTCAGCCCATTGCCCCTGAGCCACCAGGGGTCACAAGGCAATTAACAAACATTGGTGGCCCCTGCTCGGTTGCTGGTACCACCGGCGCAAGAATTCCACCACCCACATGATAACACAGCTGACAGTCTGACACTGTCTGACCCGTGGGCACTTTACCGTAACTGCTGTCCGCTGCACCCCTCCTGTCATCGACAACATCTCCAAAAATAACCTCTGACCCCCGGACCCCCCTGGTGCTGGTGCTTGTCAGCATGTTCAGCTTTTGTCCCCTCAAAAACTGAATAGCAACTGTGTTGACTGATGCATGATGATGATGATTCACATCAATGGACTTTTGGCAAATTACAATAGTTGCTAAGACTTCAATGTATGGCTGTATAGAGTGTGCAGTAGCAGAAAGGAAAAGAGAGAAAGAAAATAAATCACACCTGTGTGAAGTGAGCGGTGGAACTAGAAAGAAAAAAAATCACACCTGTGTGAAGTGAGCAGTGGAACTATACTGTAATTGTTATACTGTACTCATATACTGGTACTGTAGTCAGTGTGAAGCTCAACAGCAGACACTCGAAAAAGACTGGTGTTACACTAAAAACTCAGCTTCCCATCATGCACCTGTGTCCTGTGCACAGTGTGAAGCTCAACAACGCCACATTCTCTAATGTTGGTATCCTAAACAGACATAGGTACCCTAAACAGATATAGGGAGTCGGGACACACAAAGCTACATGATGGAGACGGTGTGCCCACCGCTCAAAAAATGGACAGATTTTACTTCGTAGAATGAATGAATGCAAAGCAATGTGGATGTTTTGATTGCTTGGGGAGAGGGTTATTTCCCATTTAAAAATCCCATTTGAAAGTCTATGCAAGTTCCTCTGCTTTGGCAGGCAATCTCAAGGCAGAAACTAAAGCTAAAGAGTGTGAGATGGATTGCCTTGCCAGTGAGATGGGGCTACATCCATCTCTTTCTTCCTCTACTCCATTTTATGGTTTAATAACAAAGGGGTTATAACTTATGAACCTGCTATCAGACCAGCCGTACCAGTTTTCATTGTTTACGTCCATTTATCTGTCTGTCCCCCCACTATCCCATCTCCCCATCTGTCCTCTTGTTTTGTCCTGCAGCCCCCCACCCCTTTCCTTCCTCCTCCCCTCCCCCACCTCCTCCTCTCTGATGGGACCCAGATGTCCAGCTGTTGCACAGGACCACAGCACCTCCAACCTCCCCCCCCGCCACACACACACACACACACACACACACACACACACACACACACACACACACACACACACACACACACACACACACACACACACACACACACACACACACACACACACACACACACACACACACACACACACACACACACACACACACACACACACACCCCCTGTACAGGGAACCATTAAACCCAGTTAATAATGTTGTACAACAAGCATAAACCCTAATAGGTGTGGTAAGGACACAGGCCTAAACCGTAATAACAGGCTTGCTTCTCTCAGTGTTTCCTGCAGACACCGCAGAGCGAGCTGAGCGGACTAAGGGGACTCATTTACAAACACAGCTGAGACAGCTTTTGTGAAAATAATTAACAAATGAATAAATAAAGATGTTATAAACTGCTGCTGAGATAGAGATACTGTAGGTTAATCCGAGGAGGGAAATTGGGATTGTGACAGTAGCGAGGGATAGGATACAGGTGAACGCAATGGAAGTCAGGAGATCAAATGGCACATAAGAGTGAAGACATGCACAAGCTATCTTGTGCTCGAAAAACAAGACTTATAATAATAACACTGTGGCTCCCATGTGGATCTCTCTGTCAAGTCAAGTCTATGTCAGTTGTTTATGACATCAGTCACATCGCGTCTATGATGTCAGTATTACTGTAGTGTCACTAGTCATCCCCAAATTTGGCCAAAGTTTCAGCCCAATCCGAACTGCTTTAACTTCCAGTATAAAATGTTTTAAAAAGTTGAATATTTCAAAAAGTATAATGTGACGCAGCCAAAAGCAATTTGGCGTGGAGCGGTCATGGTTCAAGATTAGCCCCGGGCAGGCAGACTGATAGACACGCACGCAGTGCCACACAGTAGTACGCACGCACGCAAACACATTACACACGCACACACACTGTACAAACAGACCCTCTTCTAGATGGCTCTGCCCCTACAGTGCCGTAAAAGAAATGACTTAAGTCCGAAGAAAAGAAACAATGTCTTGGATGTAACTCTAACTATAGTCTGATTTGGCTGAAACGTTTCAATGAAGTATTGGGAACTTGAATTCAGTGTTCATGTTCATGTTTTTCTGATGCATCCGAGGTTTGGATGTCATTTTTTTTATTTTGTCTCGCATCGCTCCCGACATGTTAACGTTTCTGGCGAAAGGTAAACAGAGTGAGCTAACGCTAATAATAGCTGATCGTTACAATGGTGGCCTCCAGGCCGGGAAACCGTAAATGAAGATGACCAAATATAGTCAAAAACCCCTGGCAGGGTTTACCTACACTCTTCTGCCACCTCATGGAACAGAAAGAATTAAGTTGAAAAGCTACCATAACTAACCTCAACCTACTCTGGGAAGGCACGCTAGTCAACTCAGGAATGATGCAAGTTGGGAACGATGCAAGTTAGTAATGCATGCAGCATGCTCCACCCTGCTATGCAATACCTGTTGCACCTAATGCCTGTACCTGTTGAAACCTAGTGCGTTACCCGTTACAAATAACGTTAGATTTACAATCAACTAGAAAATGGGCTTGAGATGCTCGTCAAGTGCATTCTGGCATCGTGCGGATGAGATGTAACCACTGAGGATTTTGCTGTGTATGCTTGGGTGTATTCAACCCGTGTACCCCTAAAGAGTTCCCCCCATACGGTCATCAGAGCCATATGAGTAGCAATCAGCAGGGAGAAGCTTTAACATTTCTGCTCCCCGGGAGAGCAAAACATACTCCCTTTCCCCACTTCCCCGTCAGTGTGTATTCTACCTGAATACTAGGAGAAACAGAAACAGGACAGAAAGCCATAACTACAACAGCTGGCCAGTCTCAGCACAGCAGTGCCAAACCCTCGGCTACAACCACGGCCACGGCCCACACCATGGTCGGGAGGGGGTGGTTGGGGGGGGGGGGAAGAAAGGAAAACATCCTGGCATAACAACATGCTCTGGAGGCAGAGGAAAGGAAAACAGAAGGGATAAGTATGAGGGAGGAGAGAGGAGGATGACCAGATGAATGATGGTCAGACCTCTGGAGCATTTGAGGGAAAGTGTGTCCTGTTGAGGTGAGAACAACCAGACGCCACAGTATAAAATCCTCAGTAACTTACATTGGAAATAAGTTAATTAACACTGAGAACTTTGCTGTGAGTTTATGCCTACAATCCAAACACAATGGGATTAAGATTGATGATTATAATGAAATGTTTACACACATCCCCAACAGCTGCTGTGTGGCAACAAGCGTGGTTTCGAGTGTGTCAAATGTTATCATTATTAAGCATTTGTTTCCATTGGGTTCAAACACGTCTTTCTAACTTTCCTCTGATGTCACCCACCAAGACAGGCCTTTACTCACCTGCAGCTGACAGGGGGTTAATTATAGACCAGGACAGACCATAGGGACAGATGCTGCACAGACTGTTGCGCTGCCTTACAGAGCTGCAGAATCAGGTTCAGATGAGTCTAACGGCAGGCAAGAAAACATAGAGGTGCTTCAACTGGAGCCGAAGTGACACAATGCAGTAAAGGTTTCAGAGAGAAGAAGAAGGGAGGGGAGAGAGAGAAGGGTTTCAGAATAGACATTTTGCAAGAGAGGTAGTCGTGTTTATTTTTACCTCAACGTCTTGTAAAACACATTGACCCATACTGGGTTCATAGGTCACAGCCAGGTTTACAAAGCTGCATGTGACAAACACACCAGAACAGGCTAGACACTCCAGTGTATCTCTATCCTGTCAAAACAAAGTTCCAAACACATCTTCCCCTCAAAGCCTCTAAAATAGTCAGTATTTGGATAGTTTGAGCCGGCGTACAAACAGCACTTCCCAATAAAACCAGACATCAGTAACTGCATGAGTAGTGAAACAATTTCATTGAAACTAAATCTAAACACTTTAAAAACTGAGGTCATAAAAATGTTTCACTGCTGTTCATCCTGTGAAGGGAACAGTACTTTATCTGCATAATTTATGAAGTAGCCCCTGCTATATGATTCACTGCATGTAAGCTCTGGTTCCCAGGGACTGTTCTGTTCTGCTCGGCACTGGCTCTGTCACACAGACACGCAACTTGCGTGGACCTTGCGTGACGCAACGTCCACTGTGTTAATCGCCTCAGTCTGGAAGCCGTTAGAGGGACCTTTCAGCGGCCCCCTGCTGTCAAATACAGTATGGGGATGACTCAACACATGACCTGGGGTGGTGTCATGGGCTTTATCCTGTCATATTTCAGCTTGGCAGACCCAGAGGAGAGAAACTGGACCTGGATATGGTTATATTGGAATCTAGTCAGCTGGTTGTGAGATGACCTAATGATAAATGTTGCATCAACAACCTATACAGGCCGGCAGGTTGGATTTTGACTGGGTTCAGTTGACTTGTTCCTTATAAAGTGCAATAGGGCCCTGTCAGATGGTCAGCGTTACAGTATTCTTCTACACATTCTGTGTTTTAATGATCAAGCTCAGCTACAGTGTGTTAATAACACAGATAAATAGTTCAAATAGTTTTGCCTTAAACACTGGGGTCTATTAAAACACTGTGAGGAAGGCCATGCAATGCATGAGCCAGTTTGGATGGATGAAGGAACCAGCCAGTTCACATCACAACACAGAGAGAGCTCTCAAACAAAAAGGTCCACTGTGTATACTTTTAAATGTGCCTAAAGAGAGGGATCACTGCTGTGTTTTAAGTGCACTTGGAACTTAAGATCATCCCTATAGGTGCTTGTTAGTGCTCACTTAAAACAAGGGTCCTGCTCTGAGGCCATCTATACAGAGATAATCACGGTATCTGAACTCAGGATGTTTCTTTCTACAAAGAGGTACAAAGAGCCTTGCAGGTTGGAGTACATCCCAGGAAATCTGTAGTAATAATCGAACTCTGAGTGAGTGCAATAGACTCTTGTGACACCAATTTAGTGTTAAATTACCAATCTGGAATTTACATTGCTCTAGTCTCTCTCTCTCTCTCACTCACATCTCACACACAGTTTAACTTCGACTGTAATCCTGACCATGTTTGGCTGTCTGTTCCCATGGCTTCCATTCGGCTGTTTGCCCATATATAGTCAGCTGTAATGTTCCCCCTGACACTTACCTCTCTTTTAATAATTTATTAATTAATTTACTTCCATATACATTCATTCAGCTTAACAAGCTGCACATCTATCTATCTATCTATCTATCTATCTATCCGGTATAAAGACAGAGACATAGAATATATCGATAAATGATGGTTTAGCAAATTTTTGGAGAAACTGCGTTACCAGACATTCATTTAATTCCATATCCCCTCAGCCTTAACCTTTTTCATAACTGATCTAATCCTAAACCTTAACCCTTACCGTAACCTTATAATCCATATGTAAAACTGACATCAAATTGTGAGTATCAATTTAGTCCTCTATATGCAGTCCCCAATTAACTGGTTTTGTCCCCAAATGTGGGCTGTCAGGCGCGCGTGCGCGCTCTCTCTCTCTCTCTCTCTCTCTCGCTCTCTCTCTCTCTCTCCCAACCCAGACAGAATAGGTACACAAGCAAGCCACTGTCCAATAGCAATATCTCACCTCAAAACGTTGTCATCTGTGACCAGAGCCACTTGAAGCAAACATCAATAATAAACAAAGGCAGACAGACAGCTATGTGAAGTATGTCTCACTGTCTCCGTGTCACCCTGGCCTGTGCCAATTCATTAACCATCTCAAACGGTAAAACAAAGAAACAGGCATCTCTCCATCACTGGATGATACTTCTGTAGTAAACAATGCAAGAAAAGGGTGTTTTATAGGTGTTTTGTTCCTTGGGATATCACTTTCATCATACTTACAGAACAAGCAACTCACCAGATACTTGACACACTAGCTGATAGTCCTCGCAGCAGTCTCCCGTTTTCTGACAGTAGGTATCACAATAGCAGATCGTCTTTCGTTTGCTGTACTCGGAACATTCGTTATTTCGTCCTGTGCAGCAGTTGGGGCTTTCTCTCTCCCCACACCCCGCTTCAGCTTGTGAAAGAATCACCGCTAAACATCCACACATAATGAGCCTATAACGCGCTGAAGTCCATCCATGCGCTCCCATGATGGACATGTGGCTGGCCGCTCAAGGACGGTGGCCCCGCACACTCGCTTTGCTGTTTTAATTGTATCCTGTCTTTTCTGGATGGCGTTTCAATTAGCTCAGCAGCTGCAGCTCAAGTACTAATGAGATAGATCAACAAGCAACATGCATGGTTTGAGGTTCGTCGAGGAAACAAAATCAACAATTTAACAGCACTTTTCAGACAAAACACTTGGTCACCTACTACACGAACTACTGGTGCGTAAAAGTGGAGCCTACTGTAGCCAGGTTAGGCTACGTGCACTCTCCACGCGCTGCCCCACCGACACCGCCCCTCAGAACACACACGCACGCACTTGGTCACCTATACTGCACGAACCGTCTTTCCCACTGGTGCGTAAAAGTGGAGCCTGCACTTTCCACTCTCCATCGCACGCGCTAAGATTGATAAACCAGTTACGTATCCACAGTGGCGTAATGGTGAGTTTTGGGTACTTGGAGTTGGTGCGTCTTGGAAAGTCTGGTGAGTGGTCACTTCTCTTGAATCTAGGGGGACGCGTTCTAGGCTAGCGTGCATGCGCGTGTACCGTTCCGTACCTGCGCGTGCACGTCACAATTTGTTTTGGTACCACGGCGTGCATGCGCTAAACGAGTGTTGTAATCTCTAACTGGACCCTCGTCTGGTTCTGACAGACTGGTAGTGTGTGCGAATGACACCACTGATTATCCATAAACGCCATTGCTTCATCAATAAGAAAAGAAGATAGAGGAAGAATTACGTTAACAAAAAAAAGCACTTTAGGTTTAAGAAAATACAGTTTTCGTAATGGATTCTTATTCTATATAGATCTTCTAATCTAATCTGATCAAATTCAGCACTACGGACAGCGGCACTTCCTGGAAATAAAAACGTCTGCGTTTCCGAGGCTACACTTTCAGTGGAGCCGATTTTCAATTGTTTTAAAAGACACTTTGAAACATTTGTGCCTCACAGCAAACAACAGTGAACTGAACTGGTCTTCTTCACTACAGCATAAATGTGCTCCAGACTCCACTGGGAGAAAAAGTATCCAAACTATTGAGGAAGAGAATGACTCAAGAACAATGACATTATGTTCCCTTCACTGGTCCTGAGTGGATCCCGGGGGAGAAGGGGGATGGGGGCTGAACAGTAGATGACTATTGGCTACTGTAAAATAAATACAACAATCTCTATGTCAGTGGTTTTCAACCCTTTTCATGTCAAGGTCCATTATTTATTATGCATTTGAGCCACTGACCACCTTGATGAGATTTTGCCTCTCAGACCCAAAACGTATATTTTGTTGATATGGTACAGATAACAGGGAAACGTTTATCAAAATAACAATACATTCTCTAATTGTACAGACTTCTTGTAAATTAAGTAGCTATAATGCAGATGTTTAACAATAATGTTACGCTCTCAAGAGTTAAAGATCTATAAGGGTTACCAACTCTCCATCATTTAGCTGGGGACCACCTGGAACCCCCTCAAGGACCACTCAACACCACTGGTTGAGAACCACTGCAGTCTATGTCCATACATTGATGAGGATACTGTACAAAAAGGTAGCAAATCCAGGTGAGCTGAATGAATGCAGAATGCAATATCCTATCTGGAGGGGAGAGAACAGGTGGTGAACGGAACACTGCCCCCCCCCCCCCATGATTTTCTCTCAGGTGGACCTACATTCTACTACAGCTATTATGTGTGTGTGTGTGTGTGTGTGTGTGTGTGTGTGTGTGTGTGTGTGTGTGTGTGTGTCTGTGTGTGTCTGTGTGTGTGTGTGTGTGTGTGTGTGTGTGTGTGTGTGTGTGTGTGTGTGTGTGTGTGTGTGTGTGTCATATCCCGAAAGGCCTGTCACCAGTCACCACTGTGTCCATACAGTGCACAGAGACGGAGGGGACTCAAAGGAGTGTATATCTGGGTGCATGCGTGCGTACCCACGTAAAAGAGAGAGCGACAGGGAGCTGAGGGGGGGTGATATTAACACTAAACACATCCTAATTTCTGTTGAGGAATGCCAACAGATCCGTACATTGTTGATCGCATTGGTGCAGCACCCCCTCTAGTGTTCATGGTAAGAAAGACTGGACAGTGCAGCTCTGCAGTTGCCAGTTTCTCCACTTTCTCACTTGTCAAGCTGTGCTGGTTTGTTGTGAAAGCATCGCGTCATCATGTTTTCATATATTCCTCTCACTAGCTATAGCCCTCGTGCAGACCCAGCCTAATATTTAGACTGTATTTGATCGATTTTGACATTGGAGTCCACCGACAGACACCGCCAGTCCTTGCAACTCGAACATGTACAACAGTACAAATGCAAAATAAAATATAAATGTGCTTACCCTCTAGCCCCAAAAGGCTGCCGGCGTGTTTGTGCAATATATTAGTCCGTAGTTTTCAATAAACAAGTGTTTTAATCAATAAATACAGTTTTTTTTAACCCTCGTTATTTACTTCCTGTTTACGTTGAGCGTAATAACAGCTTTCACCGGATCTATTGCTATTTATGGCCATTGGGAACTTCCGACAGAATCGGCCACAAACGCGGTTAAAACCCTTCTTTATTGAAAACTGCGCACTAATACATTGCACAAGCACACCGGCAGCCTCTCTAACATTTGTGTCAAGAGGTAAGCATATTTATATATTTTGCATTTATACTGTATTTGTCGGAGTTGCAGACAGTGGCTCAACGCCGGGGTCTATCCAACACCACAGGGAGAGGTGGACCGTGGACTTAAGTCTCGTAGATTGAAAACGTCAAATTCGATAAAATACACTACGAGAGTCTAAATCTTAGAGTGCAGACCCCTGTCTCGTGTGTCCCCTCACCCATGCTTCACTTGTGTCCATCCATGCTGCTAGCTTATACAGAAGTCCATGACTCCACCCCCCCTTCTCCCCTCACTGTATATGTTTCTTTTCCCTTTTTACCTCCTTTATGATGAATTCATGATCTGTTCTGTTCTTTGACTATATAGAAGTGTCTATTTGTACGTCTCTAAATGTTTTGATGAATTGAACATGGTGGACCCTCTTGTAAACAAGTGTAATGCTTAATTGGGTCGTCCACTCACAGTTAACAGTCTTTGTATTGAGTTTGTGCTTGAAATGTACTGTAATTCTGCAAACTGTTAATAAATATTTCAATCAAATCAATCAATCAATGCATGGGCCCTATTTCCGTCAGTGTAAACCCTTTATACCTAAACTTCTTTCTTTTTGAAAAACATATTAAAATTGTTCAACTAGCCGATCTACATCAACACGTTGTGAGCTTGCTATCGGCTTGAACTATTCGACTATTTGAACTATTCAAAAATGTTTTTCAAAATAGTAAAAAGGGCAAAGAAGTTTAGGGATAAGGGCTTTAACACTGACGAAAATAGATCCCTTCATGTCCAGTGTCCTCCTCCATGCAGTTCAGTTCATCTTCAGCAGAGCACAGTGTACTGTATTCTATTTAACAACAAACATTGGAGGCACAAGAGATCATCTGGATGAGAGAGAGATGGACGGACAGTAGAATTGCCCCATATGAGCATCAGCCAAGTAAGGAACAAAGAGGTTCCTGTCCAAAGCTTCCCCTACTGTACCTGCCCGCTGCCCCCCACCCCATCTGTCTCAATGTGATCGCCGCCTGTAACCAAGAGCACAGAGCAACAGAGGAAAGAGGGAGGATAAAAGCAACAAGTAGACAAACATTGTTCATGTTTACAGTCGCTTCAAGTTTAATGAGTTTTGAACCACACCCCCATTCCCACCCCCACGGGCCAGGCACAATGAGTTGGAGAAGGGGGATGGTGTTATTGCACAAGCACTGTCATAAACAACCCACAGAGTATCATAAATAATACAGTACATATACTCAATGGCCATAAGTTAACTTCAGTTTTCTTTATCCATGACAGCCTGCCTTTGTTTTGGCAGTGGGGAGCACAAGGCATTTTCATTTCGGCCGCCCAGACAGACGGCAACAGTAAATACAAAATAATGATGCGATTTGTTTCAAACAAATCTGCAGGATTTTTCTTTTTACATCATAATCATTACAGCACATGTACAGTATAGCTTCTGACTGTTCTCACGTTACACTATTACTATGGCACAATGATACAAATGGCACATCAAGTAGTTATTTAAAATGTCAAGGTTTGGAAGTAACTTATGCATGATTTGTTTTGATAATAATCAAATAGAATAGCAAAAAGGCACCGGCGTGGGGCAACAGCAAAACAAAAAATTTAATGAAAATAAATAAATAATAATTATCCCGAAACATTGCACCAAATCATCAGCAACAAAAAAAGTGAACATGGATATTTTTCACAGACTCATACATAATACTCAACATAAGCTGAAAATGGCAGATCTACAAGCTTGTCATGCTGTAAGCTTGGCCAGCCTGTCAATCACTATTTGTGGTAAGAGTACACAGTGCAAATCAAGCAATAGGCTTCTGGAATGCATGGAATCATGGAATGGATGTGGAATTGAAGATTGAAGTAGGCCTACTGAATCTACATGTGGAAATGTCACACCAGGGTTTTATAGCCAGTGGCAGGGTGACATTGATAAGTGGGATGCGGATATAACCTGAGATGGTATCAACAGTGTATTTTAGTGTTTTAAATATGTACATTTAATATGTAAGAGCCCCATCAGAGCTCAATTAAGGCAAAACAGCAACTATAGTTAGATTTTTAGTGTCATAGTGTAAGTTATAATCCCGGTAAGTACCCAGTGAGACATAGTTGGATATTAGACATCTGTTTAAAACCGGATTATAACTGGTCTAAAAGTGTTTTCCTTTCCAGTAAAGTATGCCAACAGAGATTTGACCTGGGCCTCGTTACATCACAACCTGCTCTCACATGACTAAATAAATCTGTGTAAACGTAGGCAATTTTAGAGAAAAATAATGTTATTATAATGTTATATAAATGCTTTTTTGGAATTATTACCGTAACCTGATTATTTACAGAGACATGTAAACGTTTCCCATGACAGTATAAGATGAGGACTGAGATATTTTTTTATCTGACTCAATGTTCTGGGGTCCTTTACAATCACAGTGAAAGACAGTCCATTAGTGTCCTAAATTAAAATGAAGTAAAACACCTTGTCCTTTTTTCAAGCCTGTTTAAAAAAATAGTTAACACTGCACAGGTCAACAGTAAATTATCTCTCAACTGTATTATAATCATATGATATGCATTATTCACCTCTCAATAAATATTTTTACCACATCTATCCATATAATTTAAACCATCAAATAATAAACCTTTTCTCTTAATACAATCTTTAGACTATTCTTCCAGTCGACTCTTTCAATAGTACAATGGGCTTGGCATCTCGCACAGGAATCAAACATTACATTTACAACTGGTGGTAGCTAGTAAACTAAACTCTAATCTGCATCATATAAAAATAATTGGCATATCATAAAAACAATACCATTGTTTTAAAAGGCTTAGTTATGGAAGTTATGGTTGTTGATATGATTGTAAACCGCAACCTGGCTCCTCTGACCAGATATGTCTCTCACGTTAGACAGAGTTTAACTCAGGAAATGATACATGATAAAAAAAGAACAGAATCCCTGTTCTTTAGTAATTGGTCTTGCGGAGGCACAGGGTGCATGGTTTTGGTGTTAGGTGCCTTAATAATGCACCGACACTGACAAACACACAACAGCAACTCAGCCCAGACAAGGAGCCCTATTTTGGGGAAAAAGGCAAACTGGCATGAAGTTCAGTCAACGGCGTGTCAAATGGGGTGTGACGAAGAACAAAAGAATGGTCTTCTAGTAAGTATGGCGCAGTGGCGAGGTTGGTTGAATTAGGCCAACTAAATTTGTCAGTGGGTGTCCAGGTCATTGGGTTCAATCATGGCTTTGCTACATGCCGGTTGACCTGGTCCAAGCAGGCGAACGGCATAAATCGTGGTCCTCATCGACAGCAAAAGTGCAGTGCACTCTCCTCCCACAGATCATGGCGAGACCCCAAAATACCAAATACCATCAGGCTAAGAAAATGATTCCACTGCACCTCAGAGAATTTGCCTGTCCACTGTGCAGTGCACCTCATGCCAGTACGCCTACCCCAAAATAATAATTATTATATTTTTCTTATGTACAAATTATGTTGGGCTCCTGTCTGCAGAGAAGAAGATCTAAGTTCAGCTCTGTCTTTAACCCATCCACCCCACCCTCACCCCACCCCACCCCACCCCAGAGGATATGTTGAGTAACACTGAACTGTGACAGAGGGCTGGGAGGCAGAGCTTCCGGCATCTCAGTCTGTCTTCCACACAGTATTCAGAACCTTCACCACCTCCTCGTAGATGATGAAGACTATGGCCACATCCAAGCACACACGGCCAAGCCGAGGAACTGTTCCCTTATAGAAACTACAGAGAGAGAGAAAAAGAGATGAGTAAAGAACTTTTCTGTATTCAATAATGACAGTATAACACCAGAAAATGGCTGAAATGATTTTATGAATCACTGACAGCTTACTTGTTGAAATGTCTATTTGTTATTCTCAGACTGTTATTTAGCAAATAGCGATTGACTTTAACTGATAGGCTATGATCATCATTTGCGTCATTACCAATGACACAATACTAAAGGATCTACTGTATAATGACCAGAAATGGAGCTGATATCACTGTCCAGAGATGTTTCATTTCGATTGGTTTCCAGTTTGCAAATGAGATTGGCTAGGGCTGGCTAAAGAGAGTACAACTGTAATAAGAGATATTGTAACTGTTTGACACGTCTTAAATGTGACTTCAATCTCTTTTTTTTTTTACTTCTCAAAAAAAGGTCCAGAATATAATGTTGACAGTGTTATTCAGGCTTCCCACAGACTGCAACAAAATCAAAGTGTACATTGGCAAAGAGGAGTAGAAGAGGCTTGCCATGTAGACCGATCTCCTGAAATAAAAATGAATCTACACTATATAAGTATGGTGATGTACTCACGCTGATAAGCCCTCGTGTCGCATTATTTGCACAGCACAGTCCCATGTACTCTTATATTTATGTGCCTGAAGACCCTTTAAAAGAGAGAGAATTCCATCAAATGTCATAGGTGGTAAGAGAAAGAAGCAATGAAAGAAAGACAACATTTAAAGCTGCATTTTACAAAGTAGTCCACTTGCCAGAATGTGAACCCGGACATGTTGAGTACACCAAGGGTTTATGCGTGGGTTTTTAGCCCAGTGTTTTTTGTGCAAAACTAATGCTTGGAATGGATTCGGCATCATGAAAACCCCCTAGTTTGACACGTCACATGCTACATAAAGCATGATGAAATTTTGATTGTTTTGCCTTCTATAGGTTGACACCTTGAGGGCTTTGAATTATTTAATCCAACGTTCCCCCCTGCTTAACACGCTAAACCCGCTATTTGTTTAATGTGTTTAATTCGCTGTTTTTTAATAATTAAAAAGAAAGATCGGATTTGTCGCGGACCTGGTGACGAGGCCGTTGCATTATGATGACGAACCCGGAAATCGAGCCATGCTCTGGGCTGCTAGGGCTTCTGGGAAAATGAGCTCAATGCAAGTGAACGGGGTGTTTGTTTGGACTACAACATGGAGGCTGTTCTTGTTTCACATTGTAATGGCGGCATGTTTTTCTCTTCAACAACAAACCATCAGACTATTTTCCGCAGGATTTTCGTGGATCAAAGTTGCGAATACTTGCTCCAAAGGTAATAAGACAATCTAGGCAGCGTAGAATATTGGATTAAATAGCGGGGAACACGGGTTACGCAGTAGAACTGTTAATGGTATGGTCACATATTATGCCAATTATGAAAATTGCTCAACATTATGCAAGTTAGCATCTGGCAGTTTCTACCTGCTGGGGACCCATACTCAACATTTCTAACATAAAACCTTGGTGTACTCAACATGTCTGGGTTCACAATGGGGCTCTATGGGCTGGCAAGTAGACTAAGGCTGAGCTCACACCTTTCATGCAATTCTCGTGCTCGTTGGGTGTTGTGTCATGGCCGCCCAGCGGCCCAATGCATTTCCAATGGAGGTCACATGGTTTGACCCAACATTGTGTTGTGTGAGGGGGAGGGGCGCAGTCGTCCGCCCCTCCCCCTCACACAACACAATGTTGGGTCAAACCATGTGACCTCCATTGGAAATACATTGGGCGGCCATGACACTACACAACATGCATCCAACGAGCATCCAACGAGCACAGAATTGCATGAAAGGTGTGAGCTCAGCCTAAAGCTCAACATACTTTTATCAAGAAAGATCTACTGTTGTACAGCTTCAAACAACTGGAGAAAAAGCTGTACCAACATTGAGACAATAAAAGACGAAACAAAAACAAAGCCACGCCATCTCTCTGTACCTGCATCCTCGTCTTGATGACATCCAGGGGAGTGTTTCCAAACACACTGGCAGCGCCGGCTATGGCTCCAAATGTTCCAGTCACCATGGGGTTAATAGCTTTGTTGGGGTTATCGCCTGAGGGGAGAATACATGTAGATGTGAGGACACGCCATGGGTCATCATGCTCCGCTGATTTGCTGCACGATCACTGACGCTTAAAGGAGTAGTTCACCCAAAAAAAATATATATTTTATTACTCCACGGGTCATCAAATTATTAGCTTAGGAATGCGACAAAAACAAAAAAAATATCCATGAATTCAAGGGTTTATGGGGTGTGTTTATAGAAAATAAGTACTTTTTTTGGGTGAACTACTCCTTTAACACTGATCCTGATGACATTTGAACCAGTCAGGCAGACATGGTGTTGTAAGAAAAGAGACAATCTGTTTATTGGTACAAGGCCAGTATTTCTAAACTCTGACCCTGGTTAACCCAGACTACTGTAATTTTGTAATTGACCACTAGAGGTCAGGACCGACAAGAAAATAACTTTTTCAATACAGTGTATCATTCTGGGAGTGTGTTGTATGTTTCAAATTAAACATGGTAATATCCATTCTCAGGTGCTCACACACAAACGCACACACTTACCTTTGTACCAGTTCCTGAGAGACGTCATCACATAGAAACGGATGGCTTGATTAGAGCCTTGTTTGAGAACGGTGGCTGTGAGGCCCTGATATGTCCCTCTCAGACCTAGAAAAATAAATTGAAAGAAAAAAGAGAAGGACCAAATGTTAAGCTCCGCTTGTACACATATAAACACACATTGCTATGAACTGTGAACAGTAGATTTCACTGTGCTTTACCTTGGGTTTTGATTATCTCTCTGACTCCGTGGTAGAAACCCCTGTACTTGGGGTTGGTTGATGTCTGGTCGTGAATGAACTTGACCTTGGGGGATAAAAAGGACAAGATAATCCTTAAGTCCAACATTCAGAAGGAGGAGAGCTTGTTACCAGTGAGATACCAGACCCACCAACATTTGATAGCATTCCTGTTTTGAAGTCTGCCTATCTGTCTCACAACAGGCTAAAGAAACATAACTGGACGTAGAAGGTTAAACTTGACTACATAGACTGCAAAATAAGTAATTCCAACAACAGGGTTGTGCTAAACCCTGGTCAAACAATAATAAGCAGGCACAAAAATACATATGACCACCATGCAGCTGGTAATAATAGTATACAGTACTGTACCTTAACAGTTTCCATAGGGCACACTATTAGCACAGCCTCCATCACCCCAGCTCCAAGCCCACACAGCATGCCTTTGGTGCTGTCCAAACGACCATTCTCATCCCTTGCATAGTTACTGAGAGCCTCAAACACTCCAAACCTGACAAAGACAATGGTGACAACAGGGCATTAGTAGGGGATCGGACATATTTTAATTTGTTCTTTGCTATCACGGTGGGAATGCACAAATAAATAAGAAATACATAAATAGTAAATACATATTTTTCATTTCAGCTGGTCTTTAATACATCTGTATAGATAGAGTATAGTAATACAATACAACTACCACATCGTCAGTGGTTGGAGGTATATAGAATATAGCTCTACTATTCTATTGAGACATTTAGATGCTGGTGTTGGATAAGATACCGCTACTGACCTACCTAATAAACGTATTTGAAGCACGGGTAGGACACCTAGTAATTTACAATGTCAATAAAGGGCCTGGGCCGTGGCTCAGTGGTCCAGGCACCTTGGATAGCAATCCAGTCTGGCAGTGTGCCGTGGGCTCGACTCCCGATCTCCCGACTCACCTTACTGCATGTCACCCCCCCCATCACTCTCCCCATTTCCTGTCAGCCTACTGTCTATCCCTCCGTAAAAAACATAAAATAAAGGCGAAAACCACAAAAAAAACATCTTTAAAAAAAAAAAAATAATAAAAAAAAGATTTTTGAAGTAGAGGGCGCACCAGATTGAATGCTATATGCATCTTTATCGTGCATCACGATCTGCATCAGGAGAGAGAAAACCGACATAAAACATAAGCATTGCCGCTTTAAGTAATAAACGATTATGACACTACTCTTATAATACATTAAGGGTTAAGGTAGTGGAATTGTAAAACGGCTTCTTCCAAATTAGTCTCATCTCAATGACCTTCATCAGGCCTGATGAAGAAACTTTGTTTTTATAAGAGATTAATAAATGTGGAGAGTGTGGGCTCTACTACCTCCATGATATATTACACCAAATGCATTCAATAGCGACAAAGACAAAGTGCGAGCAAATGAAAGAGTGCCAAAGAGCAGGACATCACGTTGCATGGTCAGCAGAAACACGTTGGCAGGAAGGACTTTTTCAATAGAACGCACCACAGCATCCTCTCCCTTACCCACCCACTGCATAGAAAACTGCTTTGTTGTCACAGTAAAAAAAAAAAGTCTTACACTCATAAATTGGATCAGATCTTTGTGCATAATAAGGCAGCATCTTTCACTTGTGTCCTGCAACAGGCTTGTCCATTATTAAAGTGGCCCAATAAAGTGCAGTGTGATAAACAAATCCCCAGCAACTGCTGCCATGGAAGCCAGCCCACGCAGTGCACCTCAGGAAGGAGAGAGAGAGTGCATCTGTGTGCGTGTGTGTGTGTGTGCGTGTATGTGTGTGTGCCTTTTAAGCATCACTGTAATCAGTCAGAATACGCTGTGTGTGTGTCCTTCACAAGAAAGGTTATTTATAGATGGAATTCAATTGTGGTGATGGAAGGAGTGAGTGCACAATATGGTTGGAGAGACGAGGAGGAGAAGTCAAGAGGAGAAAAACTGCAGACTGAAAACAGACACTTGCCATTCATGGATATTTTGTTTTCCTATGTGTGTTACATCTGGAGTCTGGACCACTGTCCAATTGCCATGCTCATATTTCTTACACAATGTCTTTCATAAACAGTAAAACGGAACTGTAGCCAACAACACGTTGCAGATGCAATGCATTGTGATATTAAGCAAGTAAGCATTAGGACATAGAAAACTTGGTCAGAATTCCCAATGGTCCATTTCTACACTCTCAGTGTTAGTGTACAGTCAGGCAGCATGTTTATTGTTCAATCTCCATTTCATGGTCTCTATTTCAGTTTTTAGGACTGTTCATTAACATTCCACATCTGTTGCTCTATCTTCATGCAGGTTTGGTCTCTGTTTATGGCACCCTGCAATTAGACAGTCACAACTCCCACTGTCAGGCAGAAACAAACTAAACCTTTTAGCGGCACAACCCCGATTCCACACGGAAACTTGAGAAACAACCCACGAAAGATCCCAAATAATACTTTGCTATTTCACATACTCTACTTAGTATGACTTAGTTGAAGTGCGATGAGGAGGCATCGCACGTCATCGCAAACAAATACTGCTCATTAAAGACAGCGGAGAGAAAACACGCTGCTGTCAGGCTCTGGTCATCATCACGGAGACCATGGAAAACTGAACAGAACTCCATTAGGCCTCTTTCTTACATGCTTATTTGAGAAGGAGACAGTGGAGGAAAGAAGGGAATAAGAGAAGTAGAGAATTAGCCTTCGTTCGTTCGTGTAGGGCTACACAGGCAATTTGGACATCAGCCAAGAAGTGGTATCATTGTCCAGTTCAATTAGACCGCTGACTCCATGTGGTGACTTGAAGATTGGACATTTATCGATGATGTGTTCAACAGTCTGTGGTTTTCCGCATTCGCAGAGATCAGTGGCAGACACTCCAATCATGTGCAGGTAGAGTTCGGTCTTAGCTACTCCAGAGCGAAGTATGTTGAGGTTGACCCAGGCATTCAGAATTGGCCTTTACGAATAGGGAAGACAATACAATCCTAACCTCAAAACTAACCCTCCATAATATCAACATCCTAACATATATGCACAAATGTATCGGCCACATTTCGGTATCGGCCAATATTTGCCGTTATCAATATTGGTATCGGCAAATAAAACTGACATTAATCAATGGCAGTAGCCGATATTTATGTAAAGTATACATTTTGCGTTGGCTGTTAGCGTGTTGGTTAGCTACACTGCTGCAGCCTACCAAGCTGTACTGTACAGTCTGAACATTTATTTCTTGTATTGAAGATGTATTTGTTTCCCTGGCACAAAAGGGGGAAATAAAAACAACAAAAACAAAATGAACTTATATATCGGTCAATCATTTCCATATCAGTGCAAGAGGAGGACAAACAGGATCATATGAGTTTGGAAAGATAGGACAGGGTGTAAATAGAGAGTGTGAGTGAAAGAAAGAAAGAAAGAAAGAAAGAAAGAAAGAAAGAAAGAAAGGTTGTGAGCTTCATTCTATAGCTAAGTATAAATCAGGATAATTATAATTGGATATAAAGGCTCCTTTATGTGTCCCACTTCTGACTTCTCAATGACAATAACATCCCCTCTCCTTCAAACATCCACAACCTGACCGCATGGTGCTGTATAGCCACACACACGCACACATGCACAGCAGCACGCACACGCAGGCAATCAGTTAATGGGATGGGGAAAGGGGAGGACAAAAAGAGTGGACGAAAGATGGGGGTGGGGAACATGAGTGATGCCAGGCACCCATGACCAACAAACTAGAGTACAGTCCCCCCCCTACGCCTAGAATAATACAGTTTGTCATGATGACTCTGTAAGATCGAAACGTCAAGTCATTTCTTGTACGAGCACCTGAATGAAACAGACTTAAACTGTCCGAGCTGCTCTTGTGTCTATCCCTTCTTCTGAATCCCTGCTCCTGTGACGCAGCCGTATTAGGCCGAGGCACGCTGTAGACTCCCCTTTGTTCGATAGGTAAAAATACATTGTACATTGTGTCACATTGTGACGCACTGAGAGCGTGTAGTCGTAGATATGCTAGTTTTGCTGAATGTTAACCAGCAGCTACTAGGGTCCACGTGGTACAGGTATCTAATGCCTAAAATAATTTTGTAAGATGAAATGTAAAATAAGACTCATTCATAGACTTGGTGTAGAATGAATTATGCAGTTAGACCACATTTACACAATTTAAAAGGTGATCTGTTCCTGGATATCTTATCTGAATGAGTAAAAAAATGCATGTCGAGGAAAGGTGTAAATGTACGCTGCAAATAGTATCTGGTCACAATCACATCTGCCAGACGCCCAGACCAGATGTGAAGTTACTCTTGCTCACACTGTAATCAGACCTCAATCAAAGTCAGCCAGGTGTATTCATTCATTGTCGGGATTATACTGTATATCCAAATCATATACATTTGAATGCAATGTATATATGGGGTCTTTGACCATGCCAATAGGGCTAAAATTACTTTTCACATGATGTTTTATATTTGAATAAATTGATTAGTCTAATTAACTGCTTTGTCTGCTTACTGCATACATTATTTCAGAAATGTAGAAATTAGCCCATATACTGTACAAGGTCACGTGTTGCATTATGAGCTTATATATATATTCTCACAAATGTTCTACTTTGAAAATAAATCCATAATAATTATTATAATGATTCATAATGAATATCCCCCCCCCAAAAAATATTATTTGATTTAAATCGTTTACTTCGATTAAATGTTGCACCCCTACTCTTATGATATTGGTAGCTTGCGCCCATATGCTGGAACGGCAAGCTATCTGCCATAGTTACGGGGAAAGACTGAGGAGTACAAAAATGGAGGCAGCAAGACGGTAAAGAGAAAAAACAGGATTGATAGGAAGGATACAGGACTCTCCATATACCAATGCTATCTCCATCTGTCCACCCCAATACGGTCGTCTATTCTTTTTTACTCAAGAATCTTTTTTGCGTTAAAAATATAAACATACACACAAGCCCCTCCTTCATGCATATGTTAGCTGTCAGCTGCAGACCAATGACGTGGACAAGGCTTAAGGTCAACACCTCTGTATATGCCTCTGTCACATCTTCAGTTTTTCTCCATGCAGGAAATAAAACGTCTGGGTTTCCGAGGCTACATCTTCAGTGACACACACATACACAACATGCACACGCACACACACACACACACACACAAACACACAGACACACACACACACACACACACACACACAGTATAGTATACTCCTCTTTGTGTCTCTTGTCTGAGGTTGAGTGGCAGCTCTGTTCTGCCTGGCTAGGCCTGTCGCTCCACTCAACCCGCTAGCACAACACACACACACACACACACACACAGGCAGCAAAACAAAACAAACGTAAAGAGGGAGTCCAAGAAAACATTTCATAATTGGAGAACGGAGACTCTGGCAATAAAATGCATCAAGTGTATGTGCACGTGTGTTACTGTACTGTGTGGGTGCGTGAGAGACAGAGCCTGGCGCATGTGTGTCTATGGCTGCGTGCGAGAACGTGCGTGCTGAGTCTGGGGATAAATGTCAGAGCTGTGAAAGAATAACACAATTACCCAGAAGGGGTAGGCTGGCATTTATGGCGTACATTGTGGGTAATGGACTAGAATAATTGGAGTTGGGAGATCCAGGTAGACACACTGAGCTGAGAACACTCACTCTATTTAAGCTTTTACTGCTTACAAACTGTGTGTGTGTGTGTGTGTGTGTGTGTGTGTGTGTGTGTGTGTGTGTGTGTGTGTGTGTGTGTGTGTGTGTGTGTGTGTGGGTGCATGTGTGCATGTGTGCATGTGTGCGTGTGCGTGTGTGTGTGTGTGTGTGTCTGTGTGTGTGCGTGCGTGTGAATGCGTGTGTCCCACCTAGTCAAATGATGAGTAGTCAAATGATGACTAATTTTAATTTAACAATAATTCAATTCACTTTCAATTATTACAATACAAATTAGTTTAGATATTTCAATGTAAAATTGTGACATGTAGAATTGTGTCATTTAAATCAAAATATATTTTCCTATTAAGGGTCAGGGTCTCTAATAGGGCACCAATACAAGTCAATGTAGGGGTCTGAAGGTGACATGAAAAGTGTTCCACTGTCTGCGTTACATACCTGACAGCTGATTTGGGTATGGATCCATACACCAGTGAGCTCAGTCCTCTGTACAGGCCTCTGACGCCATGACCCTTGACCGTCTGCTTCACACAGTCACCTAGACAACATACAATATTATCATATCATCGCTGTCGGGCGGGAAGAGTTGCTCTGTATTCTCCAAAAGCACAACTTTTCACAAAATACCGTAACCTGTGTTCCAATGGATCCAATGTAGTTATTATTACAGTAAGTCACAAAAGCTCTCATTAATACTTTGTTAACAAAGACAAACAAACCAATACAACATGGACAAACAACAACAAGCATCTTAAAAGGCTCTGGTCCAATGATCCATGTTCTGCTAGCTATAAACCAGATAGAGGAGAGGAGGACCACAGAGAGGAGAAAGCAACAGCTGTCTGTTGCCTAATTAGGACGGTATCTCCATCCGGGAGTAACAGGCTGTGTGTGTGTGTGTGTGTGTGTGTGTGTGTGTGTGTGTGTGTGTGTGTGTGTGTGTGTGTGTGTGCGTGTGCGCGTGTGCGCGTGTGCGCGTGCGTGCGTGCGTGCGTGCGTGCGTGCGTGCGTGCGTGCGTGCGTGCGTGCGTGCGTGCACATGTTGGTCTGATCTCAGTCATATAAACAAGACAAACATGCAGGGTGACAGCCTGTCAGAATCCATGATGTGCCAGGAGATGATAGGTAATGAGATGAATGTGAGTTCCTGAGAGACAACAGACAGACAGACAGACAGACAGACAGACAGACAGACAGACAGACAGACAGACAGACAGACAGACAGACAGACACAGACAGACAGACAGACAGGCTACAGTACTTACTAATTCCCCTGTATTTGGCCTGGTCGGCCTTCGAGTCCAGCTGTAACTGGGTCTTGACGTACTCTGTGGGGAAGGTGATGCAGATCTCGATGCCACCTGCAATGCCGCCTGGGAGAAGCACAGGGCAACAAATCAAATCTTTGTCAGCGGCAGACCGGGATCCATTGATGTGATGTGTAATGTTTTCAACAACAAAGAAGGCCTAAATCAAACCCCATCCAATATGAACATTTTCATTTTTGGGGGAAACAATAGGCTATAATATGATCTTGTCATCTTCTCAGACTGGAGGCAACGTTAATGTACTTTATCAACTTGAATCTCAAGGAGGTGCCATTGTATCGTGGATCATTAAAACGACTGCACTAATGGCTATCCCCATAAACGTTAAAACATTGCTGCTGTGAGAGGAATAGTAATGGGCCGGGCGGAGATGAATCAAGAACACGGCCAGAGACCAACTAGACAGCGCGACTGCACTGGCTTTATGAAATACTTAGAGGAGTAGGCAAATATAGAGAGAAAAGATGGATGCTGTGTCAGGAATCACAGAGTTCTTAACTGTTACTGCAGTTTCTTTTCAACCATACAATTATCCTGTGATTAAAGTAGCAAAAATATGTTGAATGAATGATGTTGGGTGTTGTTTTTTAAGACACAATACACACCCAGTGCAGAAATACACTAGCGGAGGAGAAGTATCTCAGTAAACAGTAAATTCCTTAGTTCATTTACCTCTGAGAGTGTACAAATGGAACCGAAGGGAAGGGTCCCTTTGGTTCCATTTTGTACACTCTTGGTCAGAGCTAAATTAACACTCAGCATTTATCATCACAGAAGCCACACTACACATAATAGGAATGAGTCACGACGAGTGAAGGTGGAGTCTGGGGAGAGGAGACAGGACGACAGAATGGTCCTTAATTAAATTATGTGCTCTGCCCTCGGGGAGGGGCTCCATTACCCAGGCCAAAACGCTTCCATTAGCTCAATGACATACGCACACGGCAAGATGCCATGCAGTAACGCGCGCGCGCGCGCGCGCACGCACGCACACACACACACACACACACACACACACACACACACACACACACACACACACACACACACACACACACACACACACACACACACACACACACACACACACACACACACACACACACACACACACACACACAGGCACACACAGGCACTTAGAGCCCTGAATGATGACCAAACTGGCAGGTCAAACGCTTGCATCTCTAAACACCACTTTTTACAGAGCACACACAGCTCTATTTTTAGCTTTATTGTCCTTTTTGGAACAAGACCCCCTGCATATGTTGTACTTTGAACAAACTCTTCTTAATATCTGTATATTATTCACTGTATCTGGATTCTGTATACAGTATACTGGTTGCTACACTATTCTCCACATTCTAACCAGTGTCTTTTTCTAACCAGTATTTTATTTTATACCCAGCAGTGATGCTGATAGGGTGCATTTTGCATCCCAAAACGCAGATTATTGATAATGTACCCATCCGTGGACCTTTCTGGGGGTCCCATAGACGCACTACTGTACTCAGCACTTTACTGTAATTTGGTGCTATTTAATTTACTTTATGTTTGCATATACTTTGCACTGTTGTTTGCACAACTCTTTAGAAGATTTACAATTGTTTTTATTTCTTTCAGATATATTTTATATATGAATATAACCATACTAGATGAAATGGGAGTTAAATGGGTCCCGGGACCCATTACAGTGAAAACTAATTTACATCACTGACCCAGTATATATATAATATACTTATACTTGTACGAGTGAGTGACAAATATACCCATTTGAATCTTTAAATCTTTACACATATGAAAGCCTCCCATTTAACACCGTCAACGGGTTCCATTTTGGAATACAGTTGATCAATGTGGTTGTGTTCCAAGCCTGCATAGGGCTATTTCATTAGACTCTGTGACTTGGCACAGTGTCCATCAGCCAATATACTGTACCATAACAGGAGTCAATCTCTCTGACACTTCACTCAGGCTAGCAGCTATATTTAACCAGTGACTTACAGAATACAGATAAGGTGGTACTTTTACATGGCTGTGAATCAACCAACGAAGCTCATAAGGAATGTGAGGCCTGAGATAAAGTAATATTGTTTTCAATGCAATTGTAGAAAGCTGAGTCATGGGCCTCACTCTATCTCGCACACGCACACACACACACACACACACACACACACACACATGCTACGCGTGCGCAGTCACGCACGCAAGCACACACAAACTTTGATCTAAGTTATCTAACCCCAGTTATTCCACTAATCCCACTGGAGTAATAAGTAAATGTTACCCGGCTGTGACTAGGGCAGATCACATGGGCTTTACAACACTACACATTCAAACCACACTGATCCCAGCTCTGTGGGTCAGTGTGTCTCAGGCAGGCAGCGTGGTACAATGAGTCTCATTCATCTCCCTCAGCTGAGACAGCAATGTATCTGAAACATTGCTGCCTGCGGAGGCCAAGCAGTGGTCCGCTAAGCACTGTGCTAGCTACAGTACATGGGAAGACAGGGCTCAGGATCAATCCTCGTTAGATGCACAACACTGAGTAGGCTCCTACTGTCTTCCAGTACATTACAAATGAACGCGCACGCACGCACGCACGCACGCACGCACGCACGCACGCACACACACACACACACACACACACACACACACACACACACACACACACACACACACACACACACACACACACACACACACACACACACACACACACACACACACACACACACACACACACACACACACACACACACACACACACACACACACACACACACACACACCTTTAGAGATGGATTCTTAAATGGTTCCAGTAAAGGACCCAAAGACGGATAAGATACGAGAGAAAATGATCATTTATCTTCATCCACACAACTCTCTCTCCACTGCTACTTCTATCCCCACACTCTCCTCATCTCCAACCAATCACAGCGTGTCACAAAATCAATGCATTCACATGTGTTTTTTGGCACTTGCTATTACGCGCAGATCGCAAAAACGGAATTGTCATTGCTGGGGGATATTATAGTGGGACCGAGGCAGCAATCAAATACAGTGTTATTACTGTCGAATCGAAGTCTGCTGCGTGACGACAATGGCACAGACGAGCCTTCCTTACTAAGCGGTTCAAAAGAAAGAAAGTGTCTCCTTTTCTAATTCAGTCTGAAAGACAGACGTAGAGACCAATTTTGAATGTACTGTGCAAAGTCACCGATGTGTTGCTGCACGCTAGTCTCTCCACTCCAGATTTATAGTTTAATCAACAGCTCCCACACTTCCCAGCTGGGCCCCTGATCCAGTCACAGCCACTCAGTTTGCATGTGTACACACGCACTCACGCACACAAGCACACACGCACGCAGTTCAGGGAAAATCAGGAAATCTTTGTATAAGTGACAGAGGGTAGGGGAAGGTAAACTGGCAGAGCTACAGAGACAAAACATGTTCTGATGAGCATCTGCTCTCAGGGAAGAAACATCCAATTAATTTGCTTATTAGTTGTCTCCACCAGGCCGAAGGCATGGGGAGAGAGTATGTTTTGCACTCCGTCTGTGTGTGTGTCCGTCCGTGTGTCCGTCCGTCCGTCTGTTAACAGCTAATCTCCGGCACCGTTAACCCGGTCGATGCCAAATTTTGCACACACTCCCTGGATGCCAACGATGAACATCTGCCCCAAATTTTCCAGAACGGCTTGTTATAGCGCCACCAGGAGGCCGACTTTTGAAAAACACATTTTAGGATATTACTCCTCCAGATTCTGTCCAAAAAACGTTACACACTATCTCTATAGCCATGTGTTCAAGCCGGATCTGTCCGATATTTCATAGCCTAATTGGCTAACATTGGCTTTCAAAGTTGGCAGAATTGGCCCATTTTGAACAAAAAGCCTCAAATCATGAATGCAGCGTGCAGTTTACGTAAAATCTTTCACAGACTTTCCTACTAGGCTGAGGAATATATCCCACCTTTTTCACATTGGCCTGTTATAGTGCCACCAACAGGTGGATTTTTGCAAAACACATTTTTGGAACAAAATGCCTCAAATCATCCATTTGCCATCCAAGGCGTAAGAAGAACTGCCCTGGTGGAGAACCGTGCCCTGAGGGGCACTTTATCTAGTTATAACTGTATTTGGAAGCTTATACAGTGAAATCCTCAGATGGTGAACATTTTTTATTTATTAAGAAATCTACTTTCTGGTGTAAATGTGTCTGAAATGGCCAACATAATGCAGTTAATCAGGTGTCTCTGTCTCATAGTCTGTCAGACCCATTGGAGAGTACATAAAATCTCTGTGCCTCCATTGTTCTTTGATGCTGAAGTTAACTTCCAACACTGGATATTTATATATAATGTGTATGTATATATGTAATGTATATATGTGTGTGTGTGTGTGTGTGTGTGTGTGTGTGTGTGTGTCTACTGCATGTCCACTTTTATGATTTCAACATAACAAAATGTGTAAAAACAGTACATAAGGGTATTATGGTCTGCTGCCAAACGTTCCTTTTGGAAATAATGAATAATAATTAACCTCCTTCTTCCAGCATTAAACTTGGGATCTGAAAAAAAAATCACTTAATGAAAGAATTGCAACCGTGTATGCATGCCAGCAAATTAATACGCAGTTTCTTTAATTGAATGTATCCATTATTCATCCGAATGTTCCTTATTTAGACGATTAGCTCTTTTTCGACACAGAGAGAGAGACCTTTTCTCTGGAGAGAGAAGGATACTGCCGAAAACTGGAGCAGGAGATGATGTGATTAATACATCCATATCGACAATCCAAATGGAAAATGATAGCCAGAGGACTACTGTACATCAAACATGAGGTAGTACTATTAATAGAGACTTAATATTTATGTTTGCCTTGCACAAAAAGATCAAAGGAATTATTCATCTGTCGTCTGGCGTCTGGCCTTTCAGGGGCATTTGCTGTCCAAAACACTGTTTCCTGATGCTGCTGCGCTAATTTCTAATTACATCAGGGATGTCAATTAATTTTACATGGACACTGGTTCTATCTGCTTAGTGCCACTGCTTACTACCCTCCGGTATGCAAACTACATGTGCTAGTGATGGCATTCATTATTTGCAGATTGATTTGAAACGTGTAAAGTAATAAATAATTTGAGTCATTGAGTCATAGTTTTTATACGTAATTTACGTATGACAACGTTAAAGGAGAATTCCGGACCAACAGTTTTAATTAGGCATGTAACGATATATCGTATATCGATATATATCGATATTAATCCCGACGATATGAATCGATTCATTGAAATAAAAAAAACGATTTTCAAAAAATAAATAAAAAATAAATACTAACTAGTAGTAACTGTAATGATATATGACCCTAGCTGCCTAACTCAGTGGCGAAACACTTATCTGCATAAGCATATTGATAACCATGATATGACTGTCCACTGCTGTATCAGAGGGACTGACTGTATGTGCGAAATGATATGAGTTGCATACTTGTTCCTGCGCATTCTGTTCTTATCTTATGTTTCCATATCTGCTAGGGACGCCATACTGTTCTTACTGTATATATTTCTCTGTGGCTGTAATAAACTTTAGAATGTATTGTACATGTGTAATACGTCGTTGTGTTGGCATTTGTTATGTTGTGTTGCCTGCAAACTAGGCGGATCCTCACCCACCACCCCTTGGTTTAGAATAGATGGAGAGACCATAAAGATGGTCAACCTAAATCACAACAGTAACTACTAACTAACTACACAATACAATTCTTAATTCAACTTACTCTCTGAGTTACAAATGTATAAATGAACACTGAGGATTTTACTGTGTGCTGCCCACTGTGGTATTAAATATCAAGTGTAAGCCCCACTATTAAATTAAACTGCAGTAAGTTTGATTATATAGGGCCACCATAGATAGACAGTTAGACACATGATGTTACACTGTTGTGCCAACAGCTCACTGGCGACATGAGTATTGGAATGGAGGTGTGGGGCCATGCCAAGTGAGCAGAGGTTTGTGTGAGTTGGTACAGTACAGTGGTACAGTGCCATGTAGTGTGGTGTGTATAAAGGCAAATACAGTGAGCCAACAGGGAGTAAGTGCACACACTGACAAGCCACCCGCAACTGAAAGGAGACGCAGAAAATGTAACTGACTGCCCAAGGCTGGACAGAGAGAGAGAGAGAGAGAGGGTAGATGCTCTCTCTATCGCTTGGCCCCCCTCCCTCCCCTTTCTGTGACCCACCTTTCTCTCTCCCTCTCCCTTTCTCTCTCTCTCATGAACAGGCAGGCTTATACACAATACATAAAGGACCGACACAACAGTGAAGGAATGCACAAATACAAGCATGCAGAAAATCAGGACCAGAGCCCGTTAGCCCCCCCCCCCCCCCCCCCACAGGGGATATGCATAGATAAGAGCTGTCCCCGTCTCCACGTTCAACTGACAAAAATCTGAGCAGAGGTCATACTCAAAGTACCCTAGTCAAAATATCCTATAGGGTTACAACTTTGTAACAACTTCCAACTGAATTAAAAGTAAAATTAATAGCAAGATTACCGTCTAGCTAGTGCCTATAGCAGACATATGGTAGAAGCTCACAATAACCAATTGCATTTCTGAAACTATTCACAAAATGTGGCTTATTTGACTTTCACGTTTCAGTTTCAATGTTAACTGCTGTGATTTGTCCCAAAACGTGACATTTCATAGTTCCACATGTCAGTTTCAATGTTTGTGGGTGTGAATTCTTACATTTTGAGACACACTGTATAGTCAAAAAAATCCTATAGGATTGTTTGACTAGGTATACAACCTGAATAGCCTCAGAATAAAAACTGGTCCTCCTGCCATCATCTAAGTGCTTTTCAAAGAAATGTCTGTCCCCTCTCCTCCATTAAGGGTATAGGTCTCCCCAGTGCTTGCTGTCTAGTGCTCAGTGCTCACAGCCTTTGGGTACAGAGAGGAGTTTGACTTGAGACTACCCTTCCTTTTGCCTTTTTGTTAAGATATTTGTTGCTTTTCTTCTCACATTTCTCACTCCAATATGGCATACTTGTGTCCACCCTTAGTTCCACCAGCTTTTAGTAAGAACAACACACATATAATAATGTTGTCCTAGACCACAGCACAATAGGATACATACTGTACCAGGATATGTACTTAAGCTGTGAAATATTAGAAACAATGGGGTGGGGTATAGAGGGAAGTAACAAATTACAAGAACAAGTACACCACAAACACATAGCAACCAGCATCCATTAAAGCTTGACAAATTGGTCCACCATCACACACACTAACAAACACACATCACTCACAGACTCACACACGCACCAAACGATGCTGCCAAATATAAGAGATAAATGGAAAGCAGCGTCAGAGCACTATAGGAGAGATGTCGGTGTGAGTGTTGTTAGGATTTATGGGCGGCCAGACTGTGTCTGCAGGAGTCTTGTACGCTGGAACAGGAACACCTGGCTGAGCGTCTGATGGCCAGCACCTCAGGGCAGATACTAAAGGCCAGTTGTACCTCATTGCCCCGATAGCTGAGTCATCTGAGCAGAGCTCAGGCCCAAAGGCCATTCTAGATGTACCTTCTTTGAAACCAGAAGACAGGCGCTGCAGCAAATGTGAATATACGCGCACGCACGCACGCACACACGCGCGCACACACACCCCCCCCCCCAACCTCTAGGCGCCTGTAAGACATCAATACTTCCTTACGGCAGTAAGTTGGGGTTAAGGTAGTAGAGCTAAGCAGGATGACAGCAATAATGCAGTTGTTGCAAAACAGGACAGACCAGCCAGAGACTTGCTGAGTGAGAGCCAGGGAGAGGGGGACAGACAGACAGAGAAAGGGAGACAGAAATTGCAAAACAGTTTCTGTGAATCTGGTTGGGTGTGACAGGGGGAGGGGGTTGAGGTCACACCATGGTGGCTCCATGTCTCTTATCAGTGGCTGAGCTGATAGGACTTAGAACATGAGGTGGTTGATGACAACATCTACCTTATGTTTTGAACTGTCCTTGATTACTTAAATTACTTGTCTTTTTCTCTGAGCTACAGTGCTATTGTACAATGGCTTTCAGGGGCCACTGCTGGAGTCTGACACGGCTGAAAAGACCCATGCTGTCAATAATAGTGCCCTTCCAGCTGTCAATATACCACCACAATAGCTGTCAATAATGTACAACCATAACTTAAGAGCAGCCCTGAGAAACCCTAACAGAGAAACCCCTTCACCAATTAGAAATGAGATTTTCCTGGTTTTATCCTCTTAGCAGATATTGTATTGACCTGTACTTTCCTTGAACTGTACACATTCTGCAAACTGTTAATAACATTTTCAATCAGTCAATCAAACCTGCTGAACATGTGATGTGTTGTGACCAGTGACCACGCCAGAGCCTGGTGGGGTGGAATGTCAAGGCCAAGCAGGGTGGACAAGAGTTCCGGGAGCTCAGCGAGGATAAGCCACTAAATCACACAATCAAAATGATGCCCTTGTGCCTGAGTATCCTTTGGGCATTACTCCAACGGCCCAACCTAATGGTATTATGTAAAACTGCACCATCGTGGGTGATCTTTAGACCAGTGTGATCGTATCAGAATCATATCAGTGCAGCTCTATGGTCTTCACCATGGCAGTTTGAGGCTACGGCAGTGCCTGCATGCTCGACGGCAGGGAGAGATTGAGAGATGAAGTAATTAAGGAACAAGAAATGCAGTCCATTCTTTGTCAGAGCTAGCCTGCCTATATGCTGTACAGCTATATACTGTATAGGGACTACAGTATATGACAACACAACATGTTGTGAATTCAGGTGAAATGAAAGCAGTAGGCACTGAGGCAGTGTGATTCCTGTGTTGTACATATGTAATACCAGTGCCTGCAGTTTCATTTTGGTCCCTCATTTCCAAATCTGTGTCCTGTCCATTCAATGTGACAGGAGGGTTCAACCTGCACCTCATGTTTAACTCTAATTCGATGCTTGTTGCCATCACGACCCAGTGGAGACAAAAAGCCCATAAAAGCTTAGACTAAATGTAAGCCCAAGCCCAGCCAGCTGTATAAATACAGAAATCTAACCCCCATTCGGAGTTGTGCTTCTTTGTGTTCCTAAAATTCTACAACTTGCGAGAACTGTGGGGCAGGCTATGGTAAATACTTGTATAATAGAATAAAACAGAACATTAATAACAATGCATAACAAGTGATTTAGTGTAGTTCTTTGGGAATCCAAGTGAGATATAAAAACAAAACTGTTTCTCCCCTCCCTTTCTTTTAGAGCGTCATCGTCCAACACCCACAACAGTGACCCAAACCACCATGTCTGCATGCATACTACCTGTAGGATAGCCTATAACCTAACCTAATGCACACAGCACACGAAAGCAAAAATAGGCTACGTTCTTTGTTGCATAATATCCATCCTTGTAGTTGTAATGTGTTGTTTATAAGGTGTACATGTAGCCTACGAAAAGTACAACTTCCTTGTCCGCGTGACAAATAAACTTACCTGCCAAAATAGCCTTTCCCGGGTGAGTTAATTTCGCTTTTCCTCCCGGAGCTGCAGCCGCTAGACATCGCGGTCTGTGAAAGGGGCTGATGAATGTGCTACGTCCTTGCATTTTAACTCAAAACTAGACTACTAACTAACACAAAGCCGGGTGTTTTAAAGTCGACTTTTAAGTCAATTTCACAAAAAGACCACACCGCGCAACAAATGGAAGACACTTGACTTGGTCAGCTGTCCTGTCAGATGTTGATCACCCACACTGACGTGTCCCTTTTAGTTAGTAGACTGATGTGAATCTACAGCCAGCCACCAGCGGTTTTAAAGCTGGATGTTCAACTACAGCAGCCAGGAGTCCAGGACAGAGTGAGAGCGCGAACTACAGCTGGAGAGAGAGAGAGAGGTTGAACTACAGCTGGAGTAGAGAGAGAGGAGACCCTTTTATATACTCTATGGAGGAGACTGGTCACTATTGTTGCACACCAGGATAAGGGCGGGGCGCAGTCTCTATATCGCTGTCGCCCTGTCGCCTCTACCAACCAAACGAAACCCTCTTTGGCAAGCTGGCTAGTGTGCAGCGCAGCTAGCGCTATCAATGAAATGTCATTAAATCAGAACATGTTTTTTTATAAAGATTTGTTTTGGGCTTTTCTGCCTTCTTTTTTTTTTACAGTATCAAGTGAAGATATACAGCCTCATTCTTTTCGCTCCTATGCCACCAAAATGTGGAACGCCCTACCAACAGTCATTAAGACATGCGAATCCCTTGACTCCTTCAAAACCGCTCTCAAAGGGCACCTACGGACGGCTGCAATTCGAAACTGGCCCCCGTAAAATCTGAATCCCCCTCCCTTTTCCTTCACTGTATGTTTCTTTTCCCTTTTTACCTCCTTTATGATGAATTCCTGTTCTGTCCTTTGTCTATATAGAAGTGTCTATTTGTACGTCTCTAAATGTTTTTGATGAATTGAACATGGTGGACCCTATTGGAAACAAGTGTAATGCTTAATTGGGTCGTCCACTCAGTTAACAGCCTTTGTATTGAGTTTGTGCTTGAAATGTACTGTAATTCTGCAAACTGTTAATACATTTTTCAATCAATCAATCAATCAAAGCCTGGAAATAGGGAGAGAGAGAATGGGAGACGCACGCAGCAATAAAGGTCGTCATGAACGGGACTCAAACACGCGACGCGCTGTCAGGCCCAAGCCTAAATGTGGCATGCGCCTGTACAACTTGGCCAGCGGGCGCCCTTATCAGAACATTTTCTTGTAATTACTTTATTAGATTATTATTTTTTAGCAACCAACCACACCATTGGTGATGGAGATGTCTTGAAAAAAGCAGCAGACTCTCACAAAGGTGATCCATCAATTTAACTGCAAAGTAGGTTACCAGAATGGCTTCATCCTGGCTCCTATTTGACCCAGAGGCACCCTGCTATGCACAAAGAAGACTGCTCCACATCCTGAAATATGAAACAGATATACACAGTGTAGTAGACTGCCTATGGAAATATTGGTTCAGTAAGTATTATCGTTTGTGGCTGTGCACGACTGCAGGGTTCTAACAGTCGTTTGTGGTTCTGAACCCTAGATCTCAAACACCTTATGGCTATCTTCATTGAATATTAAAGCATAATTTTCCACACAGTGAAGATTAATGCAGGTTAAACACATAACCAGTACAGTAGACAGCATTGCTTGTAAACTTTATTTTCTGTTCTGTATAGACTATATGCATGACTAGGAAGATCAAGGGAGTGCTTGTGTGCAGCTAATGGTTCGGTTTGCCTCTCGAAAATCCCAAAGTTGATACAATGGTGGGACACAGCTCAGTGTATAATAGTGGACAGTGTGCCCACAAAACACTCTTGTGAAACATTCTCATTGGCTCCTTCAACAGGAAGTAAACACACTCACACCACATTATTTTCCCTGCTCTTTTTGTATTTTGTATTTTTCTTACAAAAATCATTGCTTTTTTATTTTGAAGACTACAACAATACACTATAGACAATACATATGGTATGGTAGTTCCATAATATTTGACTTCTTTGATTAGTTAGGTATTTCAACATATCTTAAATTATACACTTTCAGTACAATAATGATTTTTTTTCTGAACCACTGGCACCAGGATGTAAGTGAGTTACCTTACCCTACATTTCATCGCCTCAAATGTGTTTGCTATTGAACTTTGTGACCATTCTGTTAGTGAGGTGAGAAAGTTTTTTCAAAGTACATCACTTGAAACTTTTTCTTTTCTTGACACAATAGTTAATACTTGAAATAGTCGCGATATAGTAACATGAAAATTGTGCTCCTGGTCGCAGCATTATAGTTTGGCAGCACATGCACAGACAACAGCATATAGCGGTTTTGTTGTTTTTTTCCCTCGTCATTTCACCTCATGTTTCATCCTCAAGTCACAATTATCGCATTCGCAAACCTCCAGGTTTTCCAGGATCCCATATTATGGAGGTCAGTGGTTGGTGGACCACAGAGTCAGCGCCCACTCTGATGTGGCAAAAGGTTACAGCTGCAGGGGAGAGGCAGATCAGGCAGGATCTCTCAAGTTTGGTGGCACATACCAGCACACAGTCTCTCTCTCTCTCTCACACACACACACACACACACACACACACACACACACAGTCTCTCTCTCTCTCTCACACACACAGTCACACACACAGTCTCTCACACACAGTCTCTCACACACACACAGTGTATCACACACACACACACACACACACACACACACACACACACACACACACACACACACACACACACACACACACACACACACACACACACACACACACACACACACACACACACACACACACACACACACACACACACACACACACACACACACACACACACACACACACACACACACACACAGTCTCTCTCTCTCTCACACACACACACACACACACACACAGTCTCTCTCACACACACACACACACACACACACACACACAGAGAGAGCTCTGGTCCATAGCTCTAATGCGTTGCATTTAGAGCCATGTTACTCTCAACTTCCGCCACTCGCATGAATGCAGACCAACCTCTCGTTTTTAGCGTAAATAAAAAGAACGTTTTTGCTACTCACCAAAACAAAGGTGGGTTGTGTCATTAGAAAGCCTACTTTCCTTAGTGGAAGCACTCTGAGCCCCCCACCACACGTATAAACGGTACTTTTTGGCCAAAAGACGATTTTGTTTCCACCGGGAAAAAAATACTTTGTTACTCCACTACGCCTTCTACCGATATTGCCCAGAGAATTGCCTCATAGAGAATATTTTTCCTCCGGTGAAAAACAATCCCTTTCTGGCCAAAAAGTACCGTTTATACGTGTGATGGGGGGCTCAGAGTGCTTCCACTAAGGAAAGTAGGCTTTCTAATGACACAACCCACCTTTGTTTTGGTGAGTAGCAAAAACACCTGGTCTGCATTCATGCGAGCGGCGGAAGTTGAGAGTAACATAGCTCTAAATGCAACACATTAGAGCTATGGACCAGAGCTACCGTAACCTTAAGGGTGATCTATACTTATCCAAGTATAAATCAGGCTTCAGAAACTAGCTTTCTTAATTTGTATACAGTGTTGCCTTTTTAAAACACTTGGTACCTGTTGTTAAAGGACAAAAGGAAAAATAAACTATTGCACAGTAACTGTCTTTAGAGTTTGATCCGAGACAGTTGTGAAACAAAGATGTACCATATTTACACAATGCCAATTTTGCTCTTACTGTAATGTATGTCATACACCCGAGTATAAGCAAAATGGCTGTTGTGTGAATATGGTCATTGACCCAGTTATGCCACCTCCTCTATTAATATAAGGCCTTTAGCAGTGCTTCGGGATGGAGGGAGGAAGCACCTGTTCCATTCAACACCCCCAACCTGACTCCTCAAAAACAAAGTCTCTTCTTCAGTGCTGTATCTCTATGCAACAAAAAAATGTTACAATAAAAAACAATAAACGATAGATGAAAACAGCTGCTTTATGGTTAATAATAGTCTACATGGAACAGCGATAGGGTAGAGAAAGTGGTTTGAAGGAACAGAATGTTGTCCCAGTGATGCACAGGACTTTCTCTAGGAGCTAAGAGCAGACTTCATGCTGTGTAATGAGGTGACATGGTCAAGAGTTCATCAACACGGAAGGATCTGATGGCCTTGATGCCACCCATCTCTATTGAAGAAAAACTGGATAGAGGGAGAGGAGGGGGTGATGTGGAAGCAGTTTCTATGAGTCTCGGTGGGTGAACAAGTGGAGTGGTAGTTGCGTCAGAGAGGTTACTCTGTAGTCATGTGGCAGAGGGCGTGGCGGTTTCCTTGGGAATGAATGCTGGGTGTAGTATCAGGGGTCTCTGTTCTGTGGGTGGGCCACCATGAGATCCAGAGCAGCATGATTAGGTGTGGTTCAGGTCAGGAAAGTTAAACGGAGGGGGTGGGGGAAGTAACAGGTCTACATGTTGAAGCCATAAGCAGGCTGAGCAGGGTAGGCTGGGGCAGCGTACCCATAACCTGGATACACCGGCTGAGGAGTCACTACTGGACTGGTGCCCCCAGTCAACATCAGCTGCTGACCTGTGTGCAGACAGAGACACACAGCACAAATGTATAGAGCAGAGTTCACAAAATTAAACATTGTGTGTCACTATTTCCACTAAGTTCCATCTGCCTATTTGTGACTTTTTTTCTTTGACACTGAACAGCTTTGGCAGAAATAACCGATTTACAAGCCCACAACGGGTTGGGTTACAATGTGTTGCGAGCTTGCAGATCCACTCATTTCGCTATTATGAAAAGCCCAGAAAAGAGATAGCTAGGGTTCAAGTGGTTAGAATAATTAATTTCATTTTATCTTCAACAAAATAAGAGATAGGATCATTTAAATGTTAATTTGACTGCAATTAGTGCAATACCATCTACTTCAGGCCAATCAATGTCAGTTCACCCTGGATCATGACAAATTGGGGTGGATAGCGTTTTTGGTGTGTTTAACAATGCAATGAACAGTCACTGTGTCTGGACATACCAAATACTATAGGCTGAGGCTCCGTCACCTCATCTTCAGTTTTCCTTTGGCTTTCCGTTTCCTCCAGTTTGTCCACCTGAAAGGTGGAGTGAGAAAAGAAGTTGGTCAGAAGCAGCACAATGTACAGTGCATGGAATTGAAATATGTTCCGCAGAAACTTGTACCTCCAAAACCGTTTAGGAATTGTTGGAAATGTATGGATGGTCCAAATTAATTCCTTCATGTTGTAGACAATTCAGAATGCATATTTCACAATTTTGCATGGGTATGTGGAGATGCAGAGAATAATGTGTTCCATCAAGTATAATACAAAACAATAAAATAAAAACATTCACAATTGGAGGTACAAATATTTAGCTGGACAAAGATTATATATACTTCTTAATGATGAATATTTATTCTGTTTTTACAACAAATATGTATTATTATGGACCACAATTTTACCTTTCTAGACCTTAGTATACACTTTATACAGTACATACATACATACTAGATGTTATAAGACATATCATATTAGCTAACAGTTCACTTTTGTGATTCAATATACTACAGTACACATACATACGTTACTGAGGTAGAAGATGCCATGCGTTTTGGTGAGGGTCTCTATTGTAGCTTTCAGTACAGGTGAGAGGCCATATAACCACTGAAACCCTATACAGTACACTGTACACTAAAATTACCAGAGTAGCTAGGGTTCATGACGTCCTTATTCAGTGAATACAGCAGATCTTCGAGCTCACAACTTGTAGAACTGCTATTTTCATGACATTTGGTTTGGTGGGGGAAAAAAGAGGGGCCCAAGTAGAGACCCCTGGGGGACCCTGATCAATGATGTACAGGGATATATAGGGTTTAAGTGGTAAAGAACAGTATATTCTCTTCTCACAATCAAAAGCAAGGATCATCGGGGTGGAAGGGGGTGGGGGGGTGCTACATAAAATACCATGTCATTGTGTTTTCATTGAAGAGAAGCTTAGTACATGCATGTAGGCTGTTGCTACATATTCAGCCACTCACAATCACAATCCCATATCAATAACCCAACGGTCATAGCTTACACATGCTTCCATTACATGGCTATGAGCAAGCCCCCTTAAAGTTCCATTGAGAGTAAATACCGGTATCACTGGGTTCAAAGCAAGCTACAAATTCACCAACTCTTGTGTTGCTCAGACATTTGTGTGATGCATTTGAAGTAACATAGGGTTTTTCAGGTTTTTCCAGGACTTGGTGCAAAAGGATTTTCAGGCATGGTGCATCAATAGTGTGAATGCAACACAGAAAACTAAATAAAAGTTAGCAAGGTTTCTGATGCAAATCAAATTCGTTACTTGAAAAGTGGTTCAACTGAATTTACATATTTTTTCTAGTGTAATGTTTCTGTCAAGAATCCATTTCAATATAATAAAAAAAAGAACGGTCAAACCAGTTTGTTAAACACCTGACAAATAAACCGATGTTATTTTGGCAGGCTTGCTGTACATTAATAAAGTATATATTAAAGTAAATATCAGGAGTAGTATAATGCAAATTTAGAAATCCTATTCTACATAGTATGTAAAACATCATTGGGAAACGTTGCCAATTAAGCTGCCAGCTGACAGGGGGTCTTGGTTTTAAGCTCCTGCATGTTAGTGGTGCCGTCTCTTGCTTAGTGTTAAACTAGATCTAGAAGTAGTAAAATAGGTCGTCAGTATTGGTATTCGTATTCTTCAAGGGCTGCAGTGACAAGTTTGGACCTGAGCAGTTTCACTAAAGATTTACATTATACACAAGGTGGCTTGCCTGTGGAAAAAATAAATTCAATGGATACGATGTAATGCGTAAATAAATTGATAGAAGATCAACAGAGAGAGAAAATGTGAGGACCCTGCAGCCCTTGAAGGAAGTAGTAGTGGGCCTACATGGATTTAGTGGACAGCCATTTTATACTGCCCATCGTGTTAACCTGGAATTAGCAACCTGGGGATGCATCTAAGATGTCCACAGTGGCTACCTCTCCTTGTAAACTTCATCTCACTGCTCTGAGAACAAAGTGTCTACCACTGGGTTTCTTCAAAAACCCATCTATCTGGACATCTTGTGTCAGAGCAGATGTTGGAGTAGCGGTCAAGGAGAGGACCAAAACAATGCCAATCAAACACCAAGATGCAGCCCCAAGACTGAGGGGTTAGAGGGGAAAAGGGTGTACTGTTAGGTTGGTACGGGCTACTCCTGGTCCAGAGGAAATGCACAGCACACAGGCTTTAGTTCTGGCCATGTACAGTGTTCGTATGGGTACAGGCTTTATTTCCGACATACTATCAGTCCGACTGTCATTAGACCGACAACCTAGACCCTAACCTAACCCTAACCGCAAGTGATTTCCGCATGTCGGACCTTTGGTGTGTCGGATAAGCGTGTGTGCACCCCTGTTCGTATTGAGGTTGGGAGTGGGGTCTCACAGGTACCTTCAAACTTGCCCATGTATTTCAGACTATGTCCCTCAGTCAGTGGACACAAATGTAATACGTGGAGGACCCTGCAATCTACCCAAGCCCACGGCTTGACTGTATTTCACTTCACATGTGATCAGTGAAAAAATTAATTCTGAAATTGGTAAGGTTAGCTGCAAGAGGCTAGGAGCCTACAATGTACATTAGGCTACACATATACAGTAAATTATGACAATAATAACTATAACTTTGCTGCCTAGCACAGACTAGTGAGCCATTTCAAGTGCATCAGTAACTCACATCTGCAGCATGCATCTTCTTGCTTCAAAAAAGCCATTAACAGGTGGCTTATGTATTCCATCACAGGGTAATTGGCTGCTTAATTTTAATGAACCTATTCTTCACTTTTTCTTTTAAGTAAAGCATGGTTGCCTCATCTGTCAAATGCATTTTAACGCCAAGTAGTTTGATCATAATTTAAAATAGTAAATGTAGTGAACCCAACCCCAAGAAGAAGTATGTGACGCTCATCCCCCCACCTCAGGATAATTGGAACACACTCAAACGCACGCATGAATTTATCCCAAAATCTGTTGTGTTGGTCCAGAACAAAGGCTTGTACATGCTACAGCTCTCCAGGACTGGAACTAGCCCCTCAGCTAACGTTAGGGCCTATTGAAGTCTACAGTCCATGCTAGGTTCCTACATCAGAAACCTAAGGGATAAGTTACAACAGAACCAGACCGAACACAAAAAGAGAAATAAAAAATAGGGCCAGAGACCGTCACCTTCTCTGCAAACGCATCAACCTGGAAAAGAACCCACAGAGATGCCCTTGTCATCTCACATATCTACAGGTGAAACAGCACAGGAAGTCATGAAGGTCTGGTTTTGGGAGGAGGCATGGGGTAATGCTTCTAAACATCACTAAGGAGAGCCTTCTCCTCAGGCTAAGCTAGACCTCATCATCATACGGAAGACAACATGTTTACTTATTAAAATGTACTGTTTTTCAATACATACAGAGACAGAGTGAGAAAACTTTCCTCTCACCTGTAGAATATCTACAGCAAACCAATCATCCGAGAAGAACGGTTCAATATGTCACACAGAAAAAGCAATCAAAGTTTATTCTAATTAGAGCCTTTCCTCTTAGAGTACAATAAGCTCAAAAAGGACTCTGAACATTTCAATTCTGCTTTAAGCAAAACAAAGTGAGACTTAACTGGCTATGAATTTTCTCAGAAATTAACTAAGACAAAACAGAAGTGTCTTGTTTTGGCACTGAAATGCTAACCTTGGTGAGGTACTCTCTCATAACCTGGATGAAGTATGGCATGGCAAAGTCCATGATGTTGTGCCTCCAGGCCAGCTCCATCACCACATCCGGATGGAGCAGGTCATAGGAGGCAAACAGGCAGGCAGCAAAGCACTCCTTCCTGTCCTCCTCCAGGAACCACTGCAGCAGAGTCTCTGCCAGCTCTGCATCCTTGGATTCTGCAGCATACAGCATGGCATCCTGGCAGACAGATACAAATATATAAATGGAATCTGCATGTACAGGGGAAAACCCCATTCCAGGGTGGTTCCCCTCTTTTCTGATCCTTCCCGGTATTTCTTCCTTTTCTATTCCTGCCAAGAGGATCTCTGTTGGCCAGAGCATAGACAAAAACAAGGTAGACGCCTCCTTGCAAAGCACAGCGGAAGCTTGACAATCTTCCGCATGTGTAACGGAAGGGGACGTTCGGTAGGCCAATCAGACAGGCAATTAAAACGTTGCCAATAAAGCTCCTTTGGATTTAATTGATAAGTCCTGGAAAAGACACGCTGTGATTGGCCAGTAGTCATTTGAGTGGCTTCCGCTTGACTTTCTCCTTATGCTGGAGACGCATCGCTCAGGCATCTATTTTATTTATATACATCTATGGGCCAGGGTGCCTGTTCCATGGAGAGTGGAACTGAGAAGACTAGCTTGTTTCTCCCATTGCGTTACAACCTCCCAGTGAAACACCTCACTGCCAGGTGCAAAAAAAACGGCTCATAACTTGTGTATCAGAGGAGATACTTTGTCTATACCGTCCCCAAGACCAAACAGTAGGTGTCAGCCGTGACAGCGACTATATGAGGGAATTGGCATATTGACTAAATTAAGAGACACTATACAAATACAGTGTTTAACAAGCACTATACAAATAGTGTTTAAGCACTATACAAATACATTTTAGTTTTGATTTGCTTGATTGGTTATAGATAGTGCTTAAAAGTAGTGCATCTAAGTACCAAGATGAGCAACTGGTGAATTACTATGAGCTGGTCGATGTTTTGATGAAGATGAACAGTGCCATCTACAGGAGCAAGATGTAAATGACTAAGCAGAAGTGAATGGTATTGTTATGTTGGAGGTGTACCTTGTAGAGTTTGTCCTTCTTGCAGAGCTCAACACTCTGTCTCCAGCGGTTGTTTCCCTTGTACAGGTAGGCGGCGATGCGTCGGAACTCAATCAACTCGTGCTTCTCTAACCTCTGCGCTAGGGCAATGGTGTCAAAGTTGTCATATGCGTCAATGGACGCTCTCAGTCCCTGTGAATGATGCAAACATACAAGCACATGCACACATGAAGACGGGGAGATTGTCTCTTATCCCAGGGAACCCAAGTTCCATTAGGACCCTGTGTCTAGCTCCCTCTAGTGGCCACAGGTAATCAGTGTGATGTGCTAGACATAGGACCTGACTGGAACACATATCACCTGATATCAACAAGTATCATTCACCTGATATCAACAAGTATCATAAATCTGAGCAACTCAATTAGTTACTCAGTTTCAATATGTACCAGTGTACATTGTGATATATGAGGAGTGAAAGTCTAACTAACAGACACACCTGGTAATCCTCCTCCTCTGTCAGCAGGTTGTTGAGGGCCTCGTTCACTCCCTTATTGTTGTGACTCTGGACAGACCTCAGATATGGCTTCACCAACTTCAGCTGGTTGACCTGGACAAACAAAGCATAGCCTGTGTGTCACCTCATTTTGTCTAGCATACTGACTGCACAAAAGGAAAAGACACTTCAGAACAACGTTTCGAAAGATTACCTTGCTGAAAAAGTTGACAGCTCTACTATGGTCTAACCGCGGCGACAGTATGGTTAGCAGGTCGTTCAGGAGCAGGGGATGGTAGTCCAAGTAGAAAAAAAGGGCTTTGTAGTACAATTCTACATTGGCAACCTAAAAGAGAGAGAATGGTGAGTGTAGCATGGTGCAACAAGATGGAGTCTGTGTATATAATATAATACTATGAGTCATAGGGCAGTATTATGCGTGTCTTAAGTACCAGGTCTTATGACTTAACTTAAGACCTGGAGGCGTGGTCAATGCTGTTTGGCCACTCAGAATAGCCAAATGGCATTGATCACGCCTCCAGGTCTTAAGTTAAGTAATAAGACCTGGTACTTAAGACACGCATAATACTGCCCATAGAGTCTTGCACATACACAACATTACCTTGGTGATAATGTCTTTGAACGGTCCCTCCTTCCATGCATCTGAGGGGTGTGACATCATTGTGATGATGGCGTTGTCGAACTCCTCGTATTTGTCATAGAGGAAAACCAGCTCCGCCCACAAGTGAGACTGCTCTGCTGCACGGAGCACCTGATTGGTAAACCGGAGCAACGCCATAGCAAAGTATCAGTATTCATCTTGATATGCAGACACACACACACAGGCTTAGATCATATGCATTGCATATTCAACATCAACATAACATACACAGGTAACAACTGAATTAGAAAGGCTCTGATGTAGGCTCTTGGCCGAAACGTGTTAAGTTTATTGGTGTGTGTCAAATAAAATAAGTGGAAATGTGAGTACATTGTCCTCTACACTTGAAGTTTGGAAGTGCTAATATTTGACCATTTTTGATCTGTCACAACACTACATATGCACACACACACACACACACACACACACACACACACACACACACACACACACACACACACACACACACACACACACACACACACACACACACACACACACACACACACACACACACACACACACACACACACACACACACACACACACACACACACATATTTATGTTTTTTTAAGTGTACAGGTCCTCAAGGGATTTTTGATACCCAGTAGAGTAACAGAAGTTTTGAGATGCAAACACCAGGGGTCATCAATGTGTCCGTGGCAAATACTTGGTCATGGTAAAGTTTAGATTACATTTTGTATACACCATTATAATGTTCTTATTTTGATCATGAGACCCAATTACACTTCAGTATATGTATGACACTACTACAAAACTGTGGCATATTAGGAGTCGAACTAGTACTAGTGTTTCTCAAATGTTTTATTTGCAAGGATGTCCTTAACTCCGAGTGTTCAAATGGAACCAAATGGACCCTACAGGTCCATTTGTACACAGACCGGTTATGGTCATTCAGGGCTAGCTCTTTATGTGTTTCTGGTAATATTATTGTCCACTCATTTTGTATGTCCGTGGCAAAAATGTAATTATGACAAAAGTGTCCACCACAAGCCAGCAAAGCAACATAATATACATACACAACACACACACACGGTACCTTAGGGATGTTGACTCTGGACCAGAAGAGCTCCAGGTGCTCCCTCATCTTCTGGGGTTTGAACTTGGAGTAGAGGATGGCCAGCTCAGTGAACATGCCCATGTGAGCCCTCTCCAGGCCCAGAGCCGCCTCCAGCAGGGCGATGAGCTCCTCGT